>NC_091350.1:22352677-22457677 GCF_038502225.1 Cherax quadricarinatus | reverse complement strand
GCTCTTCCTGTTATATGCGCCTGATGCTCTAGCTTCTGCACTAATCTCTTGTGAGGAACTGTGTCAAAGGCCTTCTTGCAGTCCAAGAAGATGCAATCAACCCACCCCTCTCTCTCTTGTCTTACTTCTGTTATTTTATCGTAAAACTCCAGAAGGTTTGTGACACAGGATTTGCCTTCCGTGAATCCGTGCTGGTTGGCATTTATACTCCTGATCCGTTCCAGGTGCTCCACCACTCTCCTCCTGATAATCTTCTCCATAATTTTGCATACTATACACGTCAATGACACAGGTCTATAGTTTAGTGCCTCTTTTCTGTCTCCTTTTTTGAAAATGGGAACTACATTTGCCGTCTTCCATACCTCAGGTAGTTGCCCAGTTTCCAGGGATGTGTTGAAGATTGTGGTAAGTGGTATGCACAACATATCTGCTCCCTCTCTAAGGACCCATGGAGAGATGTTGTCCGGTCCCATTGCCTTTGAGGTATCGATGTCCCTTAGCAGTTTCTTCACCTCCTCCTCATCTGTACGTATGTCGTCCAACACTTGTTGGTGTATTCCTTGTTGGTGTCCCCATCTGGTCTGTCCCCCCAGAGTCCTTCCTGTGCTTGTGTGTGTGTGTGTGTGTGTGTGTGTGTGTGTGTGTGTTTGTGTGTTTGTGGGTGTGTGTGTGTGGGTGTGTGTGTGTGGGTGTGTGTGTGTGCGTGTGTGTGTGTGAGTGTGTGTGTGTGTGTGTGTGTGTGTGTGTGTGTGTGTGTGTGTGTGTGTGTGTGTGTACTCACCTATTTGTACTCACCTATTTGTGGTTGCAGGGGTCGAGTCTGAGCTCCTGGCCCCTCCTCTTCACCGGTGTGTGTGTGTGTGTGTGCATGCGTGCTTGTGTGTATGCATTGCTGTTGGGCCGTGCGGACGTGCTGCGCAGTAGCTCCTGATTGAGTTGGCTTTTGCGCAGTGTTGACGTGTACTTGGCTCTGTGAAGACCTGTTTGCGCGCTCTCTAGAATTGAAGCAAGATGCCCTCCATCGAGCAACTTTACCAACAGCTTAAGGAAGAATTGAGGATGGCGAATATGGAAATTCGGCGACTGACCGAGGAAAACAAAAAGATTCGTAGTAGTCCTCCTGTTTTGAGTCCTCAGGTCAAGAAGGGAAACTGGTCAGTGGCTGGACAGCAGGGAAAGAAGTTGACGATCAAGAAGACGAATGGAAAGGTAGAAACGATGAAGAAGAAAGAGACTGCCGTGGAAACTGTTGTGGAAACATCTAATACATTCTCAGTGCTACCCGACGAATGTGAGTCGACTGCTGGGAACGTCACGACGAACGACACCAAGGAAGGTACAAATATTGTTGTTGTTGGGGATAGCCAAATTAGGTATATGGATAGGGAGTTCTGCTTGAAGGACAGGAGTAGGAGACAGAGAGTTTGCTTTCCTGGGGCTGGGATGGAGGATATTGTTAGCCGTCTGGATGACATCATGAGAGGTAATGGGAGCAATCCTATTATCTGTCTCAATGCTGGAGGCAACGATGTTGGCAGACGTAGGAGTGAAGACCTGATTAGCAGGTATAGGTCAGCAATAGAAATAATTAGGAGGAAGGGTGGGAACCCTCTCATATGTGGTATTTTTCCAAGGAGGGGAGTTGGAAATGAATGGTTGTCCAGGGCAATTGGTGTCAATTGCTGGCTGGACAAATACTGTAAGGAAAATGCGGTAACATTCATTGACAACTGGGACCTCTTCTATGGCAGAAATGACATGTATGCCAGGGATGGGGTTCACTTATCTAGGTGTGGGGTGGGAGCACTGGCAACTGCAGTGGAGGGAGCTGTTAGGACTTTAAACTAGGAGTAGTTAGTGGTATGGGTTTTGGCAGGAAAACAGTGAAGTCCCAGTGTAGTAATATTACGAGTTCTAGGGGAACTAGTAATAATAAGAACGAGGTAGATATTGAAAAGCCAGGGACCTTGGGGGATAAGGACAGTAATAGGTTTAGTAGAAAAATAGAAATGAGCAGGAAGGGTAAAGAGAAAGGAGAGTCTTTCAATGTTTATTATGCTAATTTCCGTAGTGCTAGGAATAAGATGGACGAGTTGAGATTAGTTGCTAGTGCAGGTAACATTGATGTATTTGCCTTAACTGAGACGTGGTTTAATTAAAAAAGTCGGGACATGCCTGCGGAATGTCATATTCAGGGTTTTAAATTGTTCCATGAAGATAGAAGTATTGGGAAGGGGGGTGGGGTGGCATTGTATGTCCGAGATCACTTGAACTGTTGCATAAAAACGGGTATTAAGTCTGAAGTAACACATACAGAGTCTGTTTGGATAGAATTTTCAGAGGGGCATGAAAAACTGATTTTAGGAGTGATATACCGTCCCCCAAACTTAGATAGGGACCAAGGGAAACTACTATGGGAGGAAATTGTTAAGGCCACAAGGCACGATAATGTAGTAATTCTAGGAGACTTTAACTTTAGTCATGTTGATTGGAATTTCTTGACTGGGAATTTAGAATCATATGACTTCTTAGAAGTATTTCAGGATTGTTTTTTGAAGCAGTTTGTGACAGAACCTACAAGGGGAAATAACCTGCTTGACTTAGTTATGGCAAACAATGAATCCCTTGTTAATAATTTAGAAATTTCAGAGGAACTGGGTGCTAGTGACCACAAATCAATTACATTTAGCATTGAATGGAAGTACGATAGTAGCGATAACTCAGTAACAGTCCCAGATTTTCGCTTAGCAGATTACGATGGGCTTAGAGAACACTTATCATCTGTTGACTGGGGTAACGAAGAGAGCTATCAATATGACAGTTTTCTGAACACTATACATGCTGCTCAAAGAGCGTTTATCCCATATAAAGAAATTAGATCAAATAGAAATGACCCAAAATGGATGAATAATAGGCTGAAATATCTACTAGGGCATAAGAAAGGAATTTATAGGCGTATCAAAAGAGGCGAGGGTCATCTTATGAATCAGTATATTGACATTAAGAGGGACATTAAAAAGGGGATAAGAAAAGCTAAAAGGGACTATGAAATTAAAGTTGCTAGGGATTCTAAAACTAACCCAAAAAGTTTTTTCCAGGTCTATAGAACAAAAGTTAGAGATAAGATAGGTCCCCTTAAAAATAACTATGGGCACCTTACTGACAAAGAGAATGAAATGTGCTTGATTTTAAATAATTATTTTCTCTCAGTTTTTACACAGGAAGACACTAACAATATTCCAGTAATTAATTTTTACAGTGGGCTAGCAGAAGCTAAATTATGTAACATCACAGTCACTAGTGAGATGGTTGTGAAGCAGATAGACAGACTGAAGCAAAATAAGTCGCCGGGCCCTGATGAGGTTTTTTCAAGGGTTCTTAAGGAATGCAAAATGGAACTCTGTGAACCATTAACTAATATTTTTAATTTATCTCTTCAAACAGGTGTAGTGTCTGATATGTGGAAGATGGCTAATGTAATTCCTATTTTTAAAACAGGGGACAAGTCGTTACCGTCAAATTACCGCCCAATAAGCCTGACCTCAATTGTAGGCAAATTACTAGAGTCAATTATAGCTGAGATTATAAGAAGCCATCTCGATAAGCATAGCTTGATTAATGATACTCAGCATGGATTCACAAGAGGCCGGTCTTGTCTAACTAATTTATTAACTTTCTTCAGTAAAGCTTTTGAGGCTGTTGACCACAATAAAGAATTTGATATTATTTACTTAGATTTTAGTAAGGCTTTTGATAGAGTTCCGCACCATAGACTGTTAAAGAAAGTGGCAGCTCATGGCATTGGGGGAAAAGTGCTCTCGTGGATCGAGTCATGGCTCACTGACAGGAAGCAGAGAGTGTCCATAAATGGGGTTAAGTCCGAGTGGGGATCTGTAACAAGTGGCGTTCCACAGGGATCAGTCTTGGGCCCGTTGTTGTTTATAATATATATCAGTGATCATGATGAGGGAATTACTAGTGATATGAGCAAATTCGCCGATGACACAAAGATAGGTAGGATAATTGATTCAAACGTAGATGTTATGGAACTTCAGGAGGATTTAAACAAACTCTATTCTTGGTCAGAAAAGTGGCAGATGCAGTTCAATGTAGATAAATGCAAGGTTCTGAAGCTTGGGAGTGCCCATAACCCTAGTACTTATAAGTTAAATGATGTAGAACTTAGCCATACAGATTGCGAAAAGGACTTGGGGGTTATGGTGAGCAGCAACCTTAAACCAAGACAGCAATGCCTAAGCGTACGTAATAAGGCAAATAGATTACTGGGATTTATATCAAGAAGTGTAAGCAACAGAAGTCCAGAGGTCATACTGCAGCTTTATACATCATTAGTAAGGCCTCACCTAGATTATGCAGCTCAGTTCTGGTCTCCGTATTACAAAATGGACATAAATTCGCTAGAAAACATTCAGCGTAGGATGACTAAATTAATACATAGCATTAGAAATCTTCCTTATGAAGAAAGATTGAAGACTCTTAAGTTACATTCACTTGTTAGACGAAGAATGAGGGGAGACCTGATCGAAGTGTATAAGTGGAAGATAGGTATTAATAAAGGGGATATTAATAAGGTCTTGAGGATGTCTCTCCAAGAGAGAACCCGCAGTAATGGATTTAAATTAGATAAGTTTAGATTTAGAAAGGACATAGGAAAGTATTGGTTTGGAAATAGGGTAGTTGATGAGTGGAACAGTCTACCTAGTTGGGTTATTGAGGCTGGGACTTTGGGTAGTTTCAAATCTAGGTTGGATAAGTACATGAGTGGGAGGGGTTGGATTTGAGTGGGACTTTCACATCAGAGCTCATTTCTTGGGTGGCATTGAAAATTGGGTTGGGCAAATGTTTTGTTAGTTTAGTTTAATATGTTTATTATGCACCCCATACCCATCCTGTGGGCGGTAGTCAAAAGATTACAGAGGTACATAATGGGTCCAGGGACTGGGCCTCAAAGTTTTGATAGCTGAGCAAGTTACAGAGGTAATGAATTCACAATTTACAAAGGTAATGAACTCACAATTTACAAAGGTAATGAACTCTAGGTAGGTCTAGTCACAATCATGACAAGTTACAAATGTATTTACAGATTACAGAGGTACACAATGGGTGCAGGGACCGGGCTCCAAAGTTTTGATGGCTGAACTAGGTACAAGGTAATGAACTCACAAGTTACAAAGGTAATGAACTCACAAGTTACAAAGGTAATGAATACTGTAAGAATGGTTACTTACGTTTATACATGGCTGCAATCATGAGCAAATTTTAGAGTAATGAGCAATTCACACTTCCACACCCGGTCACAACTGTAGTGAGTTATTGGTGCAAATGTTGATTGCTGAGTCTCTACAAATTCATACACACACACACATAAACACACACACACACACACACACACACACACACACACACACACACACACACACACACATACAAATTCATACACACACACACATAAACACACACACACACACACACACACACACACACACACACACACACACACACACACACACACACACACACACACACACACACACATACACAAACTCATACACACACACGTTAGTGGGATGAATTGTAAAGGACCTGCCTAGTATGGGCCAGCAGGCCTCCTGCAGCGTTCCTCCTTTCTTATGTTCTTATGTTCTTATATATTTGTACGCTCGTGTGCACATGTCCGTGCGTGCGCCCTCGTGTGTGTATGTGTGTGTGCGCGTGCGCTAGTGTGGGTGTATGACCCACTTAATATTTGCATTTATAACTCAATACAATTGTGACCAGGTGTGGACGTATCAGTGGTTCTTTACTTTGTAATTAATTCATGACTGTAACCATGTATAGGAGTGAGGCCATGATTGTGACCAGATCTACCAGGAGTTCATTACCTTTGTAACTAGTTCAGCTATCATAACTTTGGGGTCCAGTCCCTAGACCCATTATGTACCTTTGTAATCTTTTGACTGCCACCCACAGGATGGGTATGGGGTGCATAATAAAGATATTAAACTAACTAACTGTACCACTTATAACTCTTGCGAACACAATCAGTATCTTTATTATGCAAATCA
This sequence comes from Cherax quadricarinatus, assembly GCF_038502225.1. Taxonomy (NCBI): domain Eukaryota; kingdom Metazoa; phylum Arthropoda; class Malacostraca; order Decapoda; family Parastacidae; genus Cherax; species Cherax quadricarinatus. The sequence continues at coordinate 22,451,591 of NC_091350.1, read as the reverse complement.
TACCCATCGTGTGGGGGGTAGTCAAAAGATTACAGAGGTACATAATGGGTCGAACACAATCAGCAAACCCAATCTGCATATCACATTTGTCCACTGAGCGCATATTGAGGGTGTAGCCCGTCACAACAGCAGGTTTTAGAATGGGTTCATTGGTCTCTCTCTGCTGCTTGCCAGTGTCTGTCATTTTGTTTCGGTGAACTGATGACAGTGTGACATCTCGTTTGTCATGCCACCGAAATCCCATGATGTCATTGGCAGCAAACGCCTACACATCACCTCTACGAGTGCCTGCGTTGAACCTAGGCATATGTACACAATTTTCACGCACTATACCACACACATCTGTCATGTTCACTCATGTTCACCAGTTATCAGTATATAATATATGCCCCTTACCAAGATATGGTTCCATCATTGTTCTAACCACATCACCAGAGATACTCAATAACTTACTGGTATCTTGCAATGTATTACTTCCAGTGTACACAATAATACCCAATACAAGACCACTGTAGCAATCACAAAGTACAAACAACTTTATATCAAAGTGTTTCCTCTTCCTTAGTATATACTGCTTGAACGACAGTCTGCCTTTGAACAAAATCGGACTCATCAATAACAAACTTCGTGAAGGGATAAAAATACATATTGAATTTGTTTCAGATACATAAACACATTTCTAATCTTATATAACCTGTTTTTTTCTGTCAGGCCTGGTTTTGTCTGAGAAGTGTAGCATACGTAACAGTAGCACAAATCGATTCAGTAGTATTATATCAATGAAACCTGGGGTTGCCATCAGGCGGTCTGTCGACCAGTATGATTTGACACTGCTTATATACATGTGGCATAAGCATTATTGTGGCAAACAAAAGATACATCTCAGCCACAGTTGTCTCCTTCCACTGGTGCAGGCGTGAGTTTGGTGAAGGAATTGTGTTTGCCATGGTGTACTCGTAGTATCTGATGCTTTCCCTGGCAATCATTTCCATCAGGGGTTCATCAAAGAATAACTCAAAACATTCCAGTTCAGTGGCATTGTTCCCAAGTGTACAAGATGGCCGTAGTCCACTTTGACTTTCATCTAAGTGATGGGAATTGGGAACAAAATTGGCAGCTTCCTACCAATCCCAGGTGGGTCTGCTGGTGGATACTGGATACTGACAGGGGGTTGTAGAGGCTGTGGTTGTGGAGGTTGGTGTGGTGGGTGGGTGAGGGTGGCCTTTGTTGTAGCTGAGCTGACTCAGTTAGTTTAATATGTTTATTATGCACCCCATACCCATCCTGTGGGCGGTAGTCAAAAGATTACAGAGGTACATAATTGGTCCAGGGACTGGACTCCAAAGTTTTGATAGCTGAGCAAGTTACAGAGGTAATGAACTCACAATTTACAAAGGTAATGAACTCACAATTTACAAAGGTAATGAACTCACAATTTACAAAGGTAATGAACTCACAATTTACAAAGGTAATGAACTCACAATTTACAAAGGTAATGAACTCACAATTTACAAAGGTAATGAACTCCAGGTAAGTCTGGTCACAATCATGACAAGTTACAAAGGTATTTACAGATTACAGAGGTACGTAATGGGTCCAGGGACTGGGCCCCCAAAGTTTTGATAGCTGAACTAGGTACAAAGGTAATGAGCTCACAAGTTACAAAGGTAATGAATTCTGTAGAATGGTTACTTACGTTTATACTTTGGCTACAATCATGAACAAATTATAGAGTAATGAGCAGCGGCGTGGGTACCAGCATGAGCCGTTGCTGGTGCCTCATGGCTGCCACCACCACCACCATCTTTTGACGCATGCACATTTTTGATCCCCATTGTAACAATATCATCTTCATTTTCACTATCTTTTCCTGTTGTTTGGCAACGAGATGTATTCCGAAATGTACTCCTTACCCTTGGAACGGCATATGGCACACTACCAGAGCGCATGTAGCATCATATATACTGAATATTCTACTTCACTCTCGCTACTGGAACTATTTTCAAGAGCTTGGAGATTATATTCACTATTAGTATCATCACCACTTCTCACATCTGTGTCTTGAACACGGGAAAATACAAGTTTCTTCCTTCATTCTGGTACAACTGAACGTGAACAAGACGGCCCAGCACCAGATGTGGAAGGTTAAGGGTCGTCTGGGTTTTCATCACTATTACGACTATTTTTGTTAATTATTCTCGGTCATAAACTCCTCAAAACCCTGGAATTCATCTTCACAAACTCTTCCATCTGTCTTTGAACTGTCACTTGGGAACAAAAGAGTCCCAATTCGCCGAGGAGTGAGGAGTTTCTTACTGCAAGGCATGGTAGACAAGGTGATCTAAAATGGGCATTCCCACAATGCACCACTGGCTCCCGATTTTTTCCTACTGCGCACACTGACCAACTGACCATACAGACCCATTCTCTCACATGTAGGCCTACCAGCTTTCTCCTGCTCGATTTGATACCGCTAGAATTTACACATACAAGTACGTGCCCGACCCTGGCTGCAATGATGTACTAGTATGTGACCGACCCTCAAAGGGTTAAGAGCATGACATGAAATATTTTGACCAACATGGTGCTGGAGTGCTTTTCTGATACTATGATCAAAAAAACAGTCAGCTGGAGATGTTAGTTGCAGAGTGAGAAACTTAGTCCATTGAGTGCTTTGAAACGTAGTGTGTGAGGGGATTTTAATTAAATTAGATTTTGCCACCGAAGTGGCTTGTTTATTGTGTACCCCATATCCATCCTGTGGACGGTAGCACAAAAGCATATGAATACATAAAAGGCCTAGGAACTAGGCCCCAAAAGGGTTAACAGGAGTACATCTGGATTTATATTCACAGTTCACTTATCTGTTACAAGAAAATTTAGAAAATTTGCTTAATATATCTGGTATCCTAGTTTCATTAGCAGGGAGTGTCATGCTATTTTTTTTTTTTTTTTTTTTTTTTGGTGAGGGGAGGGGGAAGGGCGAGACATAGTCGAAGCAGTGTCATCTATTCATGGTCGTGGTCATTTAGGTATAGGACCAGAGGTGATCCAACCTGAGATGTGCAGGTGATCTGAAAATAGTTGTCACACAGTAAAGGGAGAAGTAGGAAGCATGGTGAAAGAAGTGCAGAGGTCAGATGTATCAAAGGAGTTAGGCGTACTCCTGGTACCAAGGGCAGGCAATGAAATGTTGCCCACAGAAAGGTACTGGGGTGTTAGAAAGGTTCGAAGAATGCTCTGATAACAAAGCAGGGTTCGAACAGGGCACTGCAGCAGAAAGGGAACTGGGAGGCAAAGTATCATGGACTTGGGAGTCCATGGCTAGGCCACTTGTCTTTTGTTTTTCCAAAAAGATAAAAAAGCAGCAAAAGCTAAAAAAAAAGTGGGGTGAGGAATGTAGAAACGCAGCTCCTAGGAGGAATGAAAGGAACAGAAATCACCCCTGTGCCTAAGATGGCCTCAGTGCGGCCAGCAGTGCAGATGCAACATGGAATAATAACAATAATATAGTAATATCTTTATTTCTACAAGTACATGTACAAGGTATACAGACCTAGCTGACAGCAATGACATACTACTATATAGAAAGCCGCTTGTTATGCTGAGCATTTTGGGCAAATTAGGTCAATTTTGTCACAGAATGCAACCCACACCAGTCGACTAACACCCAGGTACCCATTTTATTCTGATGGGAGAACATGGACAGTAGGTGTCTTGTGGAATCACATCCTAATGTTTTCCAGCCATACCAGAGATTCGAACTCTGGACCTCAGCGTGTGAGCCGAGTGTGCTAGCGATCGAGCTACAGGACACCTAACTGTACCCTACCTTACATGCCAGTGAACTGCAATCCAGGATAACAACCTCACATCCACTGAGCCACCTCGGTGGATGAAAGAGAGGGTGGTCGGAAACCTACTACAAGATTCGTACTGTTAATGGAGTGTGTGGGTTTCATTTTTGCCATTTTTAATTTGTTTACAATATTGCATTACTCTTCCCTAATGCTAGTGAGCAACACTTTATCCAAGGAACTGGTCTTATCCTCCCCTATTTTGCATCTAATCTGAATGTTTTCCATTCCATAGGTGCTATATGATCCCTATTGGTTTAGCTCTACTCTGTGATTAAAATGAAACTATTGTGAATAGCATTAATCTTTAATGAGTTATTCATCTTTCGAAATGGACGAAGCATTTTTTGGTCTTAGGTTATTTAGGTGCAAATTCTGTTAGATTCTGTACATTATCTGGAATATGCATCTTTTGTTAGGGTTTATACTCTTAGTGTCGAAGTATTTTTCCCTCAAAGAAAGTAATCTCTTTGTTAGGCTGTGTAAATTATCACTTGCCAATTTTACTAATCAAATTGGTTTCTGAGACATAATTGGAGAATCTCTCTTTTGGCCAGTAATAGATCACATAATGAACTTTTATGCCTCTATAACATGTATGTTCCCTAGAGACCACTGTATGTACCCAATGTTTAAATAAGGCAATTATTTTCTTACTATGCCTAATTAATTAAACCCTGGTATATGTAACTTTAATTTAATTACTGTATGTCACGACCAATTATTCTCAAGTCTTCCATGCTGATAACTTAATAATGTAACTTCTGAGTGGCTTCAAACTTAATTTGCTGAAGTCTTTTGGAATATTGGTCTCTTTGGACTCTTTGAAGCGTTTTAATTAGATCTGGGCTGTGTATTTCTTAACTTAACAGCTTTATTGAAGGAATAAATATGATCGTTAGTTAAAGTGGGACATTAGCTCTCCTGCAGTGATTCTTTTTCTGTTTTCTCTTGTAATTAGACTACCGTGTCAAGCTCTCGTTCCACACGGAGAGGGGTCCGGGTTCGATTCCCAGCAAAGGGGTGGAAACATCGGACGTGTTTCCTTACACCAGTTGTCTATGTTCACCCATCAGTAGAATGGGTACCTGGGTATTAGTCGACTGGCGTGGGTCGCATCCTGGGACAAAACTGACCTAATTTGCCCAAAATGCTCTGCAGAACTAGGGGGTTTTCTATATAGTAGTATGTCATTGATGTCAGCTAGGCCTGTATATCTTGTACATGTACTTGTAGTAAATATAGATATTATTATTATTATTATTATTATTATTATTATTATTATTATTATTATTACTACTACTACTACTACTACTACTACTACTACTACTACTACTACTACTACTACTACTACTACTGCTACTACTACTACTACTACTACTACTACTACTACTACTACTACTACTGCTACTACTACTACTACTACTACTACTACAACTACTACTACTACTACTGCTACTACTACTACTACTACTACTACTACAACTACTACTACTACTACTGCTACTACTACTACTACTACTACTACTACTACTACTACTACTACTACTACTACTACTACTACTACTTTGTTAACACTCCACTCTCTAACTTTCGTGTCATTACCATTACTCACTTTTTATTGACACCTCTGCCACTGCTGCAATACTTGTATTTCTACTACTACCACTACCGCCACTACTTTACAATTACACCACTACCAGTGGGGATTTTTTTTTTTTTTTTTTTTTTGTGCGAACTGCCTCCTAGTGTGCATCAAATTTAGCTAAAACTGTTGACACAGACATCCCAAGATATTAACTTAAGCACACCAGTGGCTTGTGCATTCCACAGGGATCAATCTTGGGCCCGTTGTTGTTTATAATATTTATCAATGATCTTGATGAGGGAATTACAAGTGATATGAGCAAATTCGCCGATGACACAAAGTTAGGCAGGACAATTGATTGAAACGTAGATATCAGGGAACTTCAGGAGGATTTAGACAAACTCAGTACCTGGTCAGAAAAGTGGCAGATGCAGTTCAGTGTAGATAAATGCAAGGTTCTGAAGCTTGGGAGTGTCCATAGCCCTAGCACTTATAGGTTAAATAATGTAGAACTTAGCCATACAGATTGCGAAAAGGACTTGAGGGTTATGATAAGCAATAACCTTAAACCAAGACAGCAATGCCTAAGCGTACGTAATAAGGCAAACAGATTACTGGGATATATATCAAGAAGTGTAAGCAACAGAAGTTCAGAGGTTATATTACAGCTTTGTACATCATTAGTAAGGCCTCACCTAGATTACGCAGCTCAATTCTGCTCTCCATATTACAGAATGAACATGAATTCATTAAAAAACATTCAGCGTAGAATGAATAAATTAATACATAGCATTAGAAATCTTCCTTATGAAGAAAGATTGAAGATCCTATTATTGGCCTCACTTCATAATAGGAAGTGTTGTAACTTCCCGGTGAAGAATACGGGACAGTAAGTTAGCGAAACCACCATAATAGGGCGGTGAGAATGGGAAATAGTGAGGGACACTGGCTTGGAGAGTGTGGAGGCGGTGACAACAAACTCATCTAATTTAATCAAGCTTCATCAAGGACAAATTACAGTGAATCGACCTCTGATGAACAGAAAATAATACGGGAATGTAATACACTGCGAACTGTGAAGAAGATAGTGAAAAACACACTCAGCCAAAGTGATATTAGGTGAAATAAAGAGTCACCTTATCCCGGTGTGACCGCATGGTAACCTGACATCCCATTTCCAATATCCACGGAGGTTTTTAATAGGCTCAGCCTCCTATATTAGAATAAAATAAATTGAAAATAGTGTCTTGCTGAAGTTGCATCATATCAACTTAGCAGGACTTTGAGATTGAGTGGGGCAAGAAGAAGCGGAGGATGCAGTCCACCACAGTTAAGTACCAGTTCTATTTTATAGATGCATGTTGGCCAACATATTCTATATGATAGGCAGGCTGTCGGTGACCCAGTTGCATCAAGTAACCACCAGAGACAGTCTGGTAAGTGTTGGTATTATATTCAAGTATATTTTCCCCTGATGCATATGTATGTGTACTCCACTTCCCCCCCCCCCCCAACCTTCAGTCAGTCTAATATAATCTATACAGTCCACTATAACTATTAACAACATCAATTACTGGTGTTGTTTATATATACTTAAATAATTCTGGTCCACGTTGAATGTGAACAGAGAGTAGTGGGTGTCGAAGGGAGACACTCTTCTTGTGACCAGGAGTGGCTCAAAATATTTCCCACAACCTCAGAGGTGCAACAAATGTAAATAATATATTATTGTTGTCTTCTAATCAAATTACTTGCATGAATGTAATGTTGAGGTACATGAGATGATTTATTTCTCATAATTATTATTATTATTATTATTATTATTATTATTATTATTATTATTATTATTATTATTATTATTATTATTAACGCATGCACTAAACCTACAGTATGTGGGGCAAATAGTGCTGCAGTTGGGAGTGTGCAAGAGTACAGGTTAGTGGAGGTGGGAGTTAGTGTGGGTGCAAAATTGAAGTCATAGTGAAGTAGGTTAATTTCCCTCAAACGGTCAAATAGTGAGTCTAAGTAAAAAGTGGGACTTTGAGCGAGATCACCTGAAGTTAGTGCATCAAGGGTATTGTAGATATCGGATGTGAATTCTACATGATCTCTGATTGACAGGGCACACTCTTTTAAAATATTCCAAAATGATGGTGCAACCTCGCACTCTGTACAGAGTGCACTGCCAGTCATGTATGTAAGAGTCGTGTGTCCAACTCATAAAACTGAGATAGTGGTTCGCTACACTTGACAACGGCAGGAAAAAAATGGCGAAGAACCTAATTTTGATTTGATAGAAAACAACTAGTTATCTTTTAACTCGGACCAACGATGCTTCCAGTATTTTTGAAGGTGTTGAAAGAATACAGGACAGTAATCCAAGAAAGCAAAGGAAAACCACTGGTACACGTAGAGGTAGGTTCGCCAGGACAGGTCCTGGCCCGGGTCTTCTCCATGCAGTGACCCGGCAACACTGCGGGAGACCGAGTTGTTTACTTTGCGATTTCATTGTTTTGACCATCAGTATTTCCAGGAATCAGCCCAAAAAAAAAAAAACTGTGTTTATGGGAAACATGACAAACCATTATTGTCAAGGAAAGACAATGAGATGTGGAGATTCGATGTTTTGGGGAGTTTGTCAACGAGGATTAACAAGGGGAACATAATTACACAATGATAACAATGAGTAATAATGTATATATCTACTGTGAAAATGCTGATTGACTCTTGCTAATGTCCTTGGATTATTCTGATCTTATCTGGGGATTTAGAACCATCAGTGCATGCAACAATAACATGAAACTGTGACTTAAGGCACCCATCTAATTGTGATTGTAGGGGTCGAGTCTCAGCTGATCGCTACTAGGTTCACTCCTGCTGTGCGTGTCCTATCTTACTGTTGGACTAAACACTCCACCTTGTACGTGCCTTGAAAATGACTAGCCTAGTAGCTAATGTGATGTGTAGCAGAGCGAGGTAGAGGCAAAGGCACGACTGACTGCAGGAGGTTTATTTGCTAAGCGGTAACACCAGGCACATTATTATTTTATTATAATCAAGGGGGAAGCGCTAAACCCGTAGGATTATACAGCGCATGTGGGGGGATGGAAGGTATTCAGGTTCAATTCAGGGAACCGGAGCACAGATCCAATTCCCTAGATCAAGAGCCCCTCACCTACGTCAAGGAACCTCCCTTGAGGGGAACACCAGGCACAACGTGTAGAGGAAGCCAGAGCCAGATCTAGGAGAGGCAGCTGTTTATCGGAGTGAAGGTCAGCCGAGGAAAGAGGCCTGACCAAACTCAAGTGCACAGGAATCGAGGCTTGGCAGGAGATACAAAATTTCTGCAAGGAGCATGCTACTTGCCAGCTTGTCTACATCCATTTCTAATCTTCCTTGGTCTGTTCCTGTTTGTGTTCACTTCATTGATTTCATATCTGCGAAAAGGTACACCTCTGATTCGATTTACTCTGAAATGTCGTTTATATATACACGACAAAAATCACACTCGCCCTTTATATCATCTCTTCCCAGACATTACCTCACTCCTTCCTTCCCGTTAAGTATTTCTTGATGCATTTTAGTGTTTTTTTATAACTCCTATCAATTCGTCTAGCTTTTCTGTGTAGAGTTCTTTCTTGCAGTCAAAAATCATACAATCCACCCATCTCTTTCTCTCTCTCTCTCTCTCTCTCTCTCTCTCTCTCTCTCTCTCTCTCTCTCTCTCTCTCTCTCTCTCTCTCTCTCTCTTTTTACTCAGGGTTTGACAAGGTTAAGGATCCCTAGCTTTATTGACAAGCTATTTACAGGTTAAAGGATTCCTAACTTTATTGACAAGCTAAGAGCTGTTACCTACATCAGCTCATTTGAAAGCATTTTTATTGTTATGAGACATACAAGTAGGGAACAGGATGAAGTTGGAGCCATCAGTGGACCAGCATTTTCATTTGATCAACTAACTTTATCTCGTTGACATCATAATGCTGTACAAATGTGTTCCATACTCAAGTCATCCTGGGGATAAATGATATCAGATGAAGTGATGTTATGGAGAAGGGTACAGCCAGAGTGAAGTTGTTGCGTTCTGCCCGTCTTGTGGTACAGAAGCTTGTTTCACGCTGTCCTCGAAGTGGATCCAAGTGTGGTACTTTGAAAATATTGGCCTTGTACATAACAGCAAGGCCACCCACATCCCTCCTGTATTGAAGGCTCTGCTGAAATGACAGATCTATCCAGGATTGGTCCAGGCGAGAGATGAGACGTCTTGCTCTGTTGTTCACTCTGTCAAGCATTCGCAAATGAGAGGAGGGGGCAGGCAAACCAGGAAAGTGGAGCATACTCAAGGTGTGAGCGTACTTGTGCCTCGTACAGAATCTTGCAACCCCTACTGCCAAGCAGATGTGAGATAAGGTAAAATGCTGTAAGCTTCCTGGCTGCCTTGTTTGCAAGATTTACAGCGTCGTTCTTCGTGGTCAGCTTGGAGTCAAATTTCACCCTAAGGATATCAACTTCTTCTTCTTCTTCTTCTCTCTCTCTCTCTCTCTCTCTCTCGCTCTCTCTCTCTCTCTCTCTCTCTCTCTCTCTCTCTCTCTCTCTCTCTCTCTCTCTCTCTCCTCTGCAAGAATTTACATCACAAAAACTATGCTGGAAGTTGCATATATATCCGACGCTTTCCAGGTGCTCCACTCTTCTTCTGATAATCTTCATGGCGTTACATATTATTCTTGTTAGTGACGCTGGTCTGTAATTCAATGACACCTGTCTCCTCCTCATTAAAATTGGGACAACATTCACTGTTTTCCAGACTTCTGGCAGCTGCCCTGTCTCAAATGACTTGTTGAGGATCGCTGCTAGTGGTTCGCGCAGTTCCTCTGCTTCCTTTCACAGAACTTACGGAGAGATGTTTCTGGTCCTGTTGTCTAGCTTCCTAGGTAGTTCCCTCACCTTTCCTTCTGGCGTGTACATTGTGTCCAGTGTTCGTTGGTGGACTCACTTTGGTTTTTTGATAATGTTCCTGATTCCACTAGGAATACCTCCTTATATATTTCGTTCAGCTCCTCACAGAGTTACTGGTAATTCCAAATGAGCTCCTTCCTTCGTCAGCCTCATTACCTGACGTCAATGATATACAATATAGACAGCCCCCTGGTTATGCAGAATATTTCGGGGAATTTAGGCTAATTTTGTCCCCATTATGCGACCTACACCAGTCGACTAACATCCATGTTTCTACTTGCTGCTAAGTGAACAGGGACAGTAGGTGTCTTAAAGAAACACCCCCTAATGTTTGAACGCATACCAGGGATCGAACCACGGACCTCAGTGTCTGAACTGAGTGTGCTACCAACCGAGCTACCGAGTTTTCGCAAATCACTGAATGCAGCACGAATAAACCAGTGACAGCTGGAGACATTGGCTACCCCACTTTCCATGCATAATTTGACACCATCTTTCTGCGCCCACCACCAAAGTGCCACGTCCAGTCAACAAATTTTATGATAGCGAGTTGTGGAAAATGACAAACAATGTAGTCACATCAGAAGAGTCACACAGAAGGCTGGGAATTACAGTATTGTCATCACTCTATTAACACTTCAGAACAGTGTGCACTTTACTGTTATGCTTCAGTCAGATGATTTCCTTCACGAGACAAGTGAGTTACTTTTGAAGTCAGTTTAGTCATTTTAGTGGTTCAATAGTGTCGCTTGTGGTTTACCTTTAAGCAATCGTGTGTCTACTGAGTCACTAGTAATTAATTGAGTCATTAATAAATCATCTAAATAGTTGAACTGAGTCACTAAAAGGTGTACTAAGTCAATAGTAGTTGAACTGAATCACTAGTACTTGAACTGAGTCACAGAATGTTGAAATGAGTCACTAATAGTTGGAATGAGTCACTATTAGTTGAACTGAGTCACTAGTAGTTGGACTGAGTCACTAGTAGTTGAACCAAGTCGCTAGTAGCTGATGAGTCACTAGTAGTTGAAGTGAGTCACTGGTAGTGGAACTAAGTCACTTGTAGTTGAAATGAGTCATTGGTAATTGTACTGAGCCACTAGTAATTGAAATGAGTCACTATTAGTTGAACTGAGTCACTAGAAGTTGAAGTGAATCACTGGTAGTTGAACTGAGTCACTGGCAGTTGAACTGAGTCACTGGCAGTTGAAATGATTCATTAGTAGTTAACTGAGTCACTGGTAGTTGAACTGAGTCACTGGTAGTTGAACTGAGTCACTGGTAGTTGAACTGAGTCACTGGCAGTTGAACTGAGACACTGGCAGTTGAACTGAGTCACTGGTAGTTGAACTGAGTCACTGGTAGTTGAACTGAGGGACTGGTAATTGAACTGTGTCACTATTATTTGAATTGCGTCACTAGTAGTTGAAGTGAGTCACGAGCAGTTGAACTGAGTCACTGTTAGTTGAACTGAGTCACTGGTAGTTGAACTGAGTCACTGGAAGTTGAACTGAGTGACTGATAGTTGAACCGAGTCCCTAGTAGTTGAACTGAGTGACTGGTAATTGAATTGAGTCACTGGTGGCTCAACTGAGTCACTAGTAGTTGAACTGAGTCACTAGTAGTTGAATTGAGTCACTGGTGGTTGAATTGAGTCACTAGCAGTTGAACTGAGTTACTAGTAATTGAACTGAGTCACAGGTAGGTGTACTGAGTCACTAGTAGTTGGCCTGAGTCACTGGTAGTTTAATTGAGTCACTGATAGTTGAACTGAGTCACTAGCAGTTGAAATTAATCACTGGTAGTTGAATTTATTCACTATTAGTTGAACAGAGTCACTGGTAGTTGAACTGATTCACTAATAGTTGAAATGAGTCAATGGTAGTTGAACTGAGTCACTGATAGCTGAACAGAATTACGAGTAGTTGAAATGAGTCACTGGTAGATGAACTAAGTCATTGGTAGTTGAACTGATTCACTATAAGTTGAACAGAGTCTCTGGTAGTTGAACTGATTCGCTAGTAATTGAACTGAGTCATTAGTAGTTGAATTGAGTCACTGATAGTTGAACTGATTCATTAGTAATTGAGCTGAGTCACTGGTAGTGAAGTGAGTCACTAGCAGTTCAGTTGAGTCACCAGTAGTTGAACTGAGTCACTGGCAGTTGAAATGAGTCACTGGCAGTTGAACTGAGTCACTGGTAGTTAAACTGAGTCACTAATAATTCACCTGAGCTAATAGTAGTTCACCTGAGTCTTTAGTAAATGAACTGAGTCACTGTGACTCACATAATTCAGTAGTCAACTGAGTTATAACTTATCTTCAGCAGGTCACCAGGAGCTCAGCTGCTGTGAAAACTCTCAACAAACCCGGTAAAAATCTGATGAGTCACTAACAATGTTTGTTATGTTACAGTGAGACAGTTTAGAAAAAAAACAGTTTAGAATAAAACAGTTTAGAATAAGACAGTTAATTATGGTTTAATCAAGAGGAAGTGCAAAACTTGTAGGGGTCATAGTGCCCAGCGGAATTAAGTCAATTACATATATTCAAAGAAAAGATAAGTCCAATCCCTTGGATCAAGAGCCTCTTACCGGGCAGAGTAAGATAAAATAAAAATAAAACTTCTGCTATATCCGTAACGTTTCTTCCAGTATAAGGTAGAAATGCCACTGAAAAACTTAAGTTCCACTTCTTATTCCTCGGACATTTGGAAGTTTTATTTTTTGAAAACAAGTTTGAAGAAAAGGGCAGAACATATTTTGTTAACTACATAAGATGAAGCAGATTGTTGAGTGTGACCATCACTTTATTGTGATTGTTGAGTGTGACCATCACTTTATTGTGATTGTTGAGTGTGACCATCACTTTATTGTGATTGTTGAGTGTGTGTGACCACTTTAATGTGATTGTTGAGTGTGACCATCACTTTATTGTGATTGTTGAGTGTGACCATCACTTTATTGTGGTTGAGTGTGACCATCACTTTATTGTGATTGTTGAGTGTGTGTGCCCACTTTAATGTGATTGTTGAGTGTGACCATCACTTTATTGTGATTGTTGAGTGTGACCATCACTTTATTGTGATTGTTGAGTGTGTGTGACCACTTTATTGTGATTGTTGAGTGTGACCATCACTTTATTGTGATTGTTGAGTGTGACCATCACTTTATTGTGGTTGTTGAGTGTGACCATCACTTTATTGTGGTTGTTGAGTGTGACCATCACTTTAATGTGATAGTCACCCACATAGTGCTAAACCAGACCCATCCCCCAATCACAGCACTAATACCCACAGTGCTGGTGCTGGCCCAGGCCCAGCCACTGGCCCAGGCCCAGCCGCTGGCCCAGGCCCAGCCGCTGGCCCAGGCTCAGCCGCTGGCCCAGGCCCAGCCGCTGACCCAGGCCCGGCCGCTGGCCCAGGCTCAGCCCCCAGCCCCAGTGCTGACTCAGATCCAGCCCCCAGCCTTACTGCCAGCTCAGACTCTACTATGGACCCTACCATAACCACCACTAAAACCGTAAATATATAACCATCATTGCACAAGACCGTGGCCCACAGTACAGATGTTGGAGAGGAGTCTCCTCCTTCTTCTTCTGCTGGGGAAAGTAGATGGAATCCAGGACGGGGTGGCCCTGACTTGGATACTGAGGATTATAGTGCAGTCCCAACAATTCTCAACCAAAGGTGAATTTGTGCAAATATTATGCTTTGGCATCTGTAAGCATGGCATATCAGGAAAAAAATGGGACATGCAACTTTGAGCATCCCAAAAAATGTAGCGACCTCCTGTCTAAAGGAGTGTGTCGTTCTTCTTCCTGTACTTTCTTTCACCCAAAAATGTGTCACTCCTCGGTCCTCCAGAAGCAGTGTTACAACATCGACTGCCCTGCATACCATCTAAAAGGGACCAGGAGGCACAGACCCCACAAGACAAACAATAGTAGCTACGACAACCCAACTCCAGGTGATTTTTTAGTGGCAGGAAACGAAAAAAGAAAATGGAAGGAAATAACAAAAATAGTCCACCACCTTGGAGCCTTGTTGGACTGGAGGCGCAGCCAGTGGCCACCCATGGCCCTCCAGAATTACAACTACTGATGCCAATAACAAAATCTCCCCAACAAACACAGAATACAACCTCGTTCATATTTGCTAATATACAGGGCCTTAAGCCATCCACCAACAACAAAATACCTTTTATCAGTGGACTTCTAGAGGAGTCTAATGCAATGTTTGCAGCCTTCACAGAGACTCACACAAAAGATCACTTTCACAGTGAAATATGGATAAGTGGTTACAACCTTTTTAGATGCAACAGAAAGAACAGGCAACAAGGGGAGGGGGTTGGCCTGTATGTCAAAGAGTCCCTCATCTGCACGGAGTTGCTGAACACCACAAATGAGGTAGTTGAAGCTGTCAATAAAGATCGAGAACCAAAACCTGGTCATTGTGGTTGTATAAAAGCCACCAGATGCAACCTCACAACAGTTCAAGGAACAGCTACTGAAAATTGATTACTGTTTGGAAAACCTTCCAGCTCCATCCCCAAACATCTTACTGCTTTGTGATTTCAACCTAAGGCATATAAAATGAAAGAATGTAGCAAATAATGTTATTGCTGAAACAATCCCTGGAGGTAGCGCAGATGAAATGTCACACACACATGAGCTACTAAGTCTCTGCGAAAAACACACCTTAAGCCAGCAGATAGTGGAGCCAACAAGACTAGAAAACACACTTGACCTTATCTTCACAAATAATGAGGACCTGATAAGAGACATAAGAATATCAAAAACAACAAATTCCGATCACAACCTAATCGAAGTCCAGACGTACATGCATAGGGGTCCTGATCAGCAGAATGCATGTACCTGTGAAGGTGTCTTCACAAAATACAACTTCAACAACAAGAACATCAACTGGGACCAGATAAACCATGTCCTAAACGAAACATGTTGGGAAGATGTCTTAAATGACATGGATCCAAACCAGTGCCTTGAAAGGATCAACTTCCTGGTAGCCGAAGCATGTTCTAGGCATATTCCCCTAAGAAAGAAGAAGAGCGGGAGTAAACTGGAGAGAAAAAGACGCTCCCTCTACAGAAGACGACGAAGAGTCACTGAGCTCCTCAGGAGTGCTAGAACATCTGATACACGAAAGGAGGCACTGACCAGGGAAGTGGAAACTATCGAACTTAAGCTAAATGACTCTTACAGGAACCAGGAGAGGCAGGAGGAGCTTAAAGCTATTAGTGAAATTGAAAGAAATTCAAAATATTTCTTTTCATATGCCAAAAACAAGGCAAATACCACATCTAGTATCGGGCCCTTACTCAGACAGGATGGGACTTACACAGATGACAACAAGGAAATGAGTGAAATACTGAAATCCCAGTATGACTCTGTGTTTAGTGAACCACTAATCGGCCTCAGGATCGACGAACCAAATGATTTCTTTATGAATGAGCCTCAAAACTCCATAAATGTATGCCAGATTTCCGACATTACCCTAACTCCGATAGATTTCGAAAAAGCCATTGACAACATGCCCATGCACTCAGCCCCAGGCCCAGACTCGTGGAACTCTGTTTTCATTAAGAACTGCAAGAAACCCCTCTCGTGTGCCCTAAGTACACTATGGAGGAGGAGCTTGGACATGGGTGAAATTCCACAGTCACTTAAAACAACGGATATAGCCCCACTTCATAAAGGTGGCAGCAAAGCATTAGCTAAGAACTATAGACCAATAGCTCTGACGTCCCACATCATAAAAATCTTTGAAAGAGTGCTAAGAAGCAGGACTGCAAATCACCTGAATTCCCAAAATCTGCACAATCCAGGGCAACATGGGTTCAGGGCAGGTCGCTCCTGCCTCTCACAACTACTGGATCACTATGATATGGCCTTGGATGCACTGGAAGAAAATCAGAATGCAGATGTAATATACACAGACTTTGCAAAAGCATTTGACAAATGCGATCATGGTGTAATAGCCCATAAAATACGTGCTAAAGGAATAACTGGGAAAGTGGGGAGATGGATCTTCAACTTCCTAACAAATCGAACACAAAGAGTAGTGGTCAACAGAGTTAAATCGGAGGCTGCCATAGTGAAGAGCTCTGTTCCACAAGGCACAATACTCGCCCCCATCTTATTCCTTATCCTCATACCAGACATAGACAGAGACATACATCACAGCACCGTATCATCCTTTGCGGATGATACTAGGATCTGCATGAGGCTGTCATCTGCTGAGGACGCGGTTAACCTCCAAGAAGATATAAACAAAGTTTTCCAGTGGGCAACGGTAAAGAATATGATGTTCAATGAGGACAAATTCCAACTACTCCGTTATAGAAAACTGGAGGAGATAATAACTAGAACAGAGTATACCACAGACTCTGGCCATACAATAGAACGGAAAAATAATGTAAGGGACCTGGGAGTAGTAATATCTGAGGATCTCACTTTCAAGGATCACAACAGTGCCACGATCGCACGTGCAAAGAAAATGATAGGATGGATAATGAGAACGTTCAAAACGAGAGATGCCAAGCCAATGATGATCCTTTTCAAACCACTTGTTCTCTCTAGGCTGGAATACTGCTGTACATTAACATCTCCATTCAAAGCAGGTGAAATCGCAGATCTAGAGAGTATACAGAGATCCTTTACTGCACGTATAAGTTCTGTCAAGCACCTTAACTACTGGGAACGCTTGGAAGCACTTGACTTGTACTCGTTGAAACGCAGGAGGGAGAGATATATCATAATCTACACTTGGAAAATCTTGGAAGGAATGGTCCCAAATCTGCACACAGAAATCACTCCCTACGAAAGTAAAAGACTGGGCAGGCGATGCAAAATGCCCCCAATAAAAAGTAGGGGCGCCGTTGGTACACTAAGGGAAAACATCATAAGTGTCCGGGGCCCAAGACTGTTCAACAGCCTCCCATTAAGCATTAGGGGAATTGCCAATAAACCCCTGGCTGCCTTCAAAAGAGAGCTGGACAGATACCTAAAGTCAGTGCCGGATCAGCCGGGCTGTGGCTCGTACGTTGGACTGCGTGCGGCCAGCAGTAACAGCCTAGTTGATCAGGCCCTGATCCATCGGGAGGCCTGGTCATGGACCGGGCCGCGGGGGCGTTGATCCCCGGAATAACCTCCAGGTAACCTCCAGGTGACCATCACTTTAATGTGATTGTTGAGTGTGTGACCATCACTTTATTGTGATTGTTGAGTGTGTGTGTGACCATCACTTTTACGTGATTGCTGAGTGTGACCATCACTTTAATGTGATTCTGAGTGTGTGATCATCCCTTTAATGTGATCGTTGAGAGTGACCATCACTTTAATGTGATGTCACTAGTAATTTAGCTGAATCACTAATAAATCATCTGGAAAATTAATCAACATAGCCGTAAGTAATTTACCATAATCACTAAAGCTTCGCCTGAGTCACTAGTAGTTGAACTGAGTCACTGGTAGTTGAACTGAGACACTGGTAGTTGAACTGAGTCACTTGTAGCTGAACTGAATCAATAATGTTTGAACTGAGGCATAAATAGTTGAACTGAGTCACTAGTAGCTGAACTGAGTCAGTAGTAGTTGAACTGAGTCACTGATTGTTGAAATGAGTCACTAGCAGTTCAACTGAGTCACTAGTGGTTGAACTGAGTAATTAGCAGTTTAACTGAGCCACTATTAGTTGAACTGAATCATTAATAGTTGAGCTGAATCAATAGTAGTTTAACTGAGTCACTAGAAGAGGAACTGAGTCACTGGTAGTTGAAGTGAATCACTGGTAGTTGAAGTGAATCACTGGTAGTTGATCTGAGTCACTGGTAGTTGCATTGAGTCACTAGTAACTGAACTGAGTCACTAGCAATTGAACTGAGTCACTAGTAATTGAACTGAGTCACTGGTAGTTGAACCAAATCCCTAGTAGTTGAAATGAGTCACTAGTAACTGAACTGAGTCACTAGTAATTGAACTGAGTCACTGGTAGTTGAACAGATTCAGTATTAGTTGAACTAAGTCAGTTTTAGTTCAACTTAGTCAGTTTTAGTTCAACTTAGTCACTAGTAGTTGAAATGAATCACTTGTAGTTGAAGTGAGTCAATGCTAGGTGATCTGAATCACTCGAAGTTGAACAGATTCACTGGTAGTTCAACTGAGTCACTGGTTCAATTTCAAATTCAAATTCAAAGTTTATTCTCTATAAGGATTACAATGCTGAGTTTACAGAAATTTGGTTATTGTGTGGTTAACATGTAGTAAAATAGTGATTACAGAGTGTACCACTAGAACGCTAAGCATTGCTAGGCATTTCGGGCAGACTTAGTTTTATTCTTTATTGTAAAATATTACAAATTATGAGGTAAGTTGGTATTATGGCTAAGTGACTAAATACTAGTTTGTGAGTCTAGCAATGTGAATGCTTTTGTTTTGGCACAGTAC
Source organism: Cherax quadricarinatus (assembly GCF_038502225.1). NCBI lineage: Eukaryota > Metazoa > Arthropoda > Malacostraca > Decapoda > Parastacidae > Cherax > Cherax quadricarinatus. The sequence goes on along the minus strand of NC_091350.1, from coordinate 22,432,727 downwards.
ATAGTTTCAGTATTGGAGTATCACAGGATTCATTATTTTAAGATTGAGATTAATATTTCTGTTTATGGTCAAATGAGTGAGTGAGTGTAAGTGTGAACCACCAGGTGGTATTCGTGTAGTTAGTTGACGGGGTGTATCAGGGAGATAAGATGTTTTCTAATGGTAGTTTTGAAGGTGAGGAATGTGTCTGCAGTTCTAGAGTTCTCAGGTAGGGTATTCCAGATTTTAGGGCCTTTGACATACAATGAATTTTTGTAAAGGTTTAGACGGACAAGGGGAATGTCGCAGAGATGTTTGTGTCTGGTGTTATGCCTGTGGGTTCTGTCACAACTATCAAGAAAGCGTTTTAGGTCAAGGTTGATATTAGAGTTTAAGGCCCTGTAGATGTAGATTGCACAGTAGTAAGTGTGGATGTACTGAACTGGGAGTAAGTTTAGGTCTATGAAGAGTGGGGGGGGTGTGTTGCCAGGGATGGGATTTAGTGATTATTCTTACTGCAGCTTTTTGTTGGGTTATTATTGGCTTTAGGTGTGTTGCTGCAGTTGATCCCCAAGCACAAATAGCATAGGTGAGGTATGGATAAATAAGTGAGTGGTATAGTGTGAGAAGGGCATTTTGCGGCACGTAGTATCGTATCTTGGAGAGGATCCCAACCGTTTTGGATACTTTGTTGGTTATATGCTGGATATGGGTGCTGAAATTCAGGTTGTTGTCAAGGTATAAGCCTAGGAATTTGCCCCCATTATTTCTGGTAATTAGAGTGTTGTCAATCTTAATGTTAATTTGTGCATCTCCTGCTCTGCTACCAAACATAATATAGTAGGTTTTGTCAGTGTTAAGCGTGAGCTTATTGACTGTCATCCAAGTCGATATTTTGATCAGCTCCTCATTCACAATGGTGTTGAGGGTGGCAAGATTAGGGTGAGAGATGACATAAGTCGTGTCGTCAGCAAAGAGAATGGGTTTCAGGTATTGGGATACGTTTGGAAGGTCATTGATGTATATGAGGAAGAGCAGGGGACCAAGGACACTTCCCTGCGGAACTCCAGTATCAAGTGGCCGTGTTGCTGATGCTGTGTCTTTAATGGTGACATACTGATACCTATTAGTAATGTAAGATTTGAAATAAGCAAGCGCATGGCCTCTTATACCGTAATGATCAAGTTTGTGGAGTAGGATGTCGTGGTCTACTGTGTCAAAAGCTTTTCTTAGGTCAATAAAAGTTCCTAGTGGATATTCCTTATTTTCCAATGCTGTGTAAAGCAGATCTAGCATTTTTATGATTGCATCATTAGTGCTTTTATTTTTCCTGAATCCAAATTGGCAGGGGTTGAGTATATTATGAGCCGTTATAAATGAATACAGTCTCCTGTGCACGAGTTTCTCAAAGATTTTGGATAGCAATGGTAAGTTAGATATTGGCCTATAGTTGTTTAAGTCTGTAGGGTCACCACCTTTATGTGTTGGTGTAACCCTTGCCATCTTGAGTAGTCTCGGGAAGGTGCTAGTCTCTAGTGACTTGTTAAAAAGTAATGAAATAGCTCACGAAAGGACATGGGCCGCTCGCTTGTACAGTAATGGTGGGACATGAGACAGATTCCCCGAGTTATTTTTAAGTGACTTTATAATCTCGGTGACTTCCGTGGGCTCAGTTGGTGCAAGATAGAAGGAATTTTTTTTTATATTTTATTGAAAAACGCAATACATAGTTATACATGTAGACAATGTAATCAATGAAACGTATCCATTATATATAACAAAAGAAAACTCCACATTCCCTACCGTAGCACTAAACTTATACATAAGAACTAAACTAAAGACAGCCCACAGCTTCATATACAGGTGGGTTTATTACATCCAAAATTGCAGCCATAAACACAATATGCAATATAACCCAAAAAATGTCACAGGTATTGACATTTTACATAAAACTGTATGTACGAAGACATTCTCAATTATCCAAAAATTCTTTACACACTTATTATTGTTGTATATTAAACTTCATATCAAATACATAATACGTAACACCTCAATAATTACGAAACAAATAAAGGTTTGAAAATAATCTCCACACCTCACCACAGAAAAACTAAACACAGTACAATATAACAAATGATTCATCCCACCTCACTTCCATACACTACATTCATCACCACAAGCGAACTTACACAATCACGTATATTTAGTAATATTTTCCAAATATAATTTCCAGTTTTAAGTAACAAACTTCTTCAACCATATAATGAAATATACATAGTCATTACTATTAAACATTAACTTAAACAAGACTATATTCTTATTCTACAGACGGCAGCAGTTCTTGCCTCACCTTCCTAACCCTACTTAACACATTGTACATCAACACATCCTTATATACCCATCACTCGTCAATAATATTCATTGAACTTCACCGAATACCAATATACAACCCATACTGAGTACATGAAATTCTCTTACATACTGCTATATACACTTTATGTATGATAAAAATCACACACATTACATTATCTCATTATTAGCAGTACATTTGGTACACAGACATATTTATCACGCCCTCATGTCCGTTGCTTAATACAACCACCAATCCTGATAATACATCACAACATATGCCAAATTTAACTGATCCATAACATACATCAGTATACCATTCTGAGTATGACCGTATACTTTTCACATGCACACAAATATTGCTCATTTCCATATCATAAAAATCTTAACTTTTCCCTTACAAACCACCACAAACTTACTTAAAACACACTCCACAACTACGCTGCCATTTCACACCATATCACGGAACTCTTCATACATTCCCAAATTCTGAGACGAGCCCGATGCAACCCCTGAAAATCCAAACACATCCCCCCCCCCCTTTTTTTTTTTTTTTTTTTTTTTTTTTTTTTTTTTTTTTTTTTTTTTTTTTTTTTTTTTTTTTCTTTCCCTTACTCCGCCAACAAACCTCTGACATTCATACTTCGATATCCTTCAGGAAAAACCCTTTCCCATCTACTTCCATATATCCCCCTATTACGACTAAGTGTTTTGTACATTGTTGCAGCCAATACCTTCTTTCGCACCATCCAATCCCCATTACCCCTCATGGCCCATGATACGAAAACAAAATCAGTTATGATGTACACCAAAGCACGCTGCACAGACTCTTCCACACCTCCCACATCTAAACTCAATGCCCTTAATACCGATATCCCTCCCCCACCCACCCTCCTCAAAATCCCACCCATCCACTCCCGTATACACTCCAAATTTTTACAAAAATATACTACATGAAAAGCTGTCTCCCTATCCCCACACACCCTACATACGTCCTCCACCATCAACCCTCTCTCCCGAAGCACCACACCAGACGGCAATATTCCATGAAGGAAACGAAACATTACCTCTCTCACTCTTGGTCTTATGCGCACCAACCGCAACCTTACCCAAATGTCTCCCCATGCATACATTGGGTATATGCCCTCAACATTTGCAATCACCCTCACCCCTACAGCACGCTCCAGAACACCTACCCGTATCCTAGACGGATCTCTAACATACAATAAAGCTCGCAGCACATCCTCACACTCTCTCATCTCTGATCCTACCCACCACCTTCGTGCCTCCTCATATAATGCTTGCACACCCTTCCCCACACGACCGTCCACTCGGATAAACCCCCTCTTCAAATATATACACTTAACCCTTAATCTTATATCTATTAAACCCAATCCACCTTTGTCGACCGGTAGCATAACAACACTTCTACCCAACCAATCACACCCAGAACCCCATATATATCGAAAAACCTTTTTTAGCATTCTAGTTATGTCCGGTCCTGCCAACGGATATACTGCTGCCACATGCCAGACCATACTATATAACATCACATTCACCACTATTACACGTTGATGTATCGTCAAATGCAAGGGTCTCAAAACATTTAACCTACCCACCAACCTATCCACTGCCCTCCCAGAATTAAGCATCCGTGCCTCCCCGGCATTCCCCATATAAATTATCCCACACACCTTTAGTCTATCCACCACACACCAACGCACAGCTGTTTCCCATCGCGCCCTCCCTACCCAATTCCCTAAGACCAATAATTTCGATTTCTCCACATTCACTTTTAAACCTGTAACACCTTCAAAACCACCAATTACATCCTCCACCTCATGTAAACTTTCCTCCCTGCTCATTAGAATTGTTGTATCATCCACATACCCTATTATTCCCATCCCACCATTCTCCACACCACGTACCACCCCTAAACATCGCCCCACAGCCCTATAAAAAGGGTCCTGTATACAAGCAAACAACAGTTGAGACAGAGGACAACCCTGCCTTATGCCTCTACCCATTGAAACCCACTCACCCAATTTCCCATTCACCTGCACACGTACACCTACCCTATTATACAAAGTCTCAATCCAACGTACCATCTCTTCCCCAAAACCCTGCCTCCGTAAGATATGCCACAGTGCCTTTCGTTCTACGCAATCATACGCAGCCTGCCAATCCAATGCTAAGACACCTCCCCCCCTTTCATTCTCCCCCTCCATACTTTCCACAAAATCTTTTATTATTCCATGTCCCTCATACATCGTCCTTCCAGGCACCCCATACTGACCTCTCGCAACAACTCTATCTATCACGCACTTCAGCCTGTTCCCCAAGATTTTTGCGAATATCTTATAATCAGCACATAACAACGACAACGCCCTGTAGTTCTGCACTGTAGTAGGGCCTTCCCCTTTTGGAATCAATACTACTACTGCAGTACGCTGCAACTCGCCCATCCTCCCCTCACTTTTCATCACATTCATCAGGTTCACTAAAAAATCTTTCAACACACTCCAATTCTTCACATAGAATTCACAAGGTAACCCATCTATACCTGGCGCTTTACCTCTCGCCATATTCTCCAAAGCTCTCCATACCTCCCCCTCTTCAATATCCCCACCCAATGCCATACGATCACTTCCACTCAGCACACAAGATACATTCTCTCCCAATCTCTCTAAATCCTCACCGTTCACTCCTACACTCCTCAAATATTTTCCAAACCAACTATCCATAAAACCACTCATACCCTCAGTAGTTCTCAACTCCTGACCCTTCGTATACCCACCTAAGTCCTCGTGTACTACCAGCTTATCAATTTCCATTGCCAACCTGCGTCTCCGCTGACCCCGTAACACACAGGCTGACGGCCTGTCACCCCAAATCGCCTCCTCTAACCCACCTTGCACCCTCGCCTCATCAAATCTCTCATTGTGCATATCCCTTATCTGCCACTTTAATGCTTCAATTTCCTCCATTGGATACACACCTGTCACAGCACCCCTCTGATAACAACCCTGCAACCGCCCCTCTAAATACTGTTGAAGCCCAAATGTCATCCATGCCTCATTCTTTCCCCTTCGCACATAGTATTGCCTGATCCTCGTCTTTGCAACCCCATCCCACCACCCCAATAAATCGCTTGCACTCTTACCCCCACCCCATAAGTCCTCCCACAAACTTTCAAAATCCCCTCCCTCCACCCCCTCACCCAGTAGTCGTACATTCAGCTTCCAGTACCCCAAATATCTCTTAGGCAAACCGTCCCAATTTAAATCAGCATAAACCGCCCTATGATCTGAATAAACGACATTCACCGTCTGCACCCGCGTCACCCTCACTCCCCTTGTCACATACAACCTATCTAATCGTGCAGCATATCCCTTTCTATGAAAAGTGTGCTCTATCTCGCAATCCCCTCCATCAACTATATCCCTCAATCCCACACCTCTCAATAGATCCCCTAAACCTGCCAAAAAACACCCTGCCCCTCTCGGTTCCACATCCTTCCTGCGCACCACACAGTTCCAGTCGCCACCAACTATTGTCACTGACGGTAATGACCGCAAATAATATACCAATACGTTATTCACAAATTCATTCTTTACCCTTACATCATTCTCAGCCGGCACATACACACAAATGACTGCCATCCGCTCACCTCTCCACCACCCATCTATTCTTAACACACGACCCCCCCCCCTTCACTCCTAAGAACAACAAACGGGCTCGTCTCTCGGATCAGGATTCCCACCCCTCCCTTCATTCGCTCCGAATACATCACAAACACTCTGTACCCATCCACCTCCAATTCCTTTCCCAGCTTGAAATTATGTTCCTGCACAAAAACAATGTCTATAGCATAACGTCTTAAAAATCCCTTTACCCACAGACGCTTCTCACTCGCACACAATCCATTAATATTCACTGTCATGCACCGGAAACCTACTTATGTGATTTCACCCTCTGCCCCTTTTCACCTTTCACTGACACGCTTTCAGTGTGTCTGCTTCGTCCACTTTTCTCTCCACTGCCCACTTGTGGCTTCCCCTTATCCAACACCTGACCAGGCGTACCTTTAGTGCTCTCACGCACCACATCAACCCATGGCTTTTTCCCCGGTCTCTGTGCCGGGGTCAAAACATCATCAGAGTCAGAATATGTCGCCGCCCTCTTACGGTTGACACACTCTGCATCCATTTCCAACTCACTGGATGCCTCCCTGTGAATCTCAGCAGTCACCTCAATCACTTCCACCACTCCTGGCGAGTCATCTGCCATGTTCGCCAATCTTCCAAGTTGCTCATCTTCAATCTGAACATTACTCCTCACCATACTCAAGTTATCCTCAGCAACCTGCTTCTCAAAGGATTTTTCCTGCACGTTCACCAGTAGGCCTTCCTCTACCCGCACGTCACCAATCTGCACAGTCTTCCCGTTCTCCATGGCAGATGCCTCACTTCCCACCAACTGTGACAGTGATGGGCTGGTACCCACCAGTGGCAGCTCACGCTCCACTTCCTCACTCCAGGAAGTGCCACTTCTATGTACAGGTGCCTCATCAGCATGACCCACCTCTGGTTCTGGCTCTTTCACCATCTCACTACCTAGGTCCTTTCTCCGCTGCCATCTCCCACACTGGGCCGCCATATGGTCATATGCACCACATAACCTACACGTCTTCTGCTGCCCAGCGTAGTACACCATTACCTGTGTCCTAAATGCGTCCAGTATGACGTAAGACGGGATGGCATGCCTCAACTCCATCTTGATCGTGAACGTACCATCCGGCAAACCGGCATACGCCCCATCCGTCCATTTACCAGCCATAGCCAGGTGTACAGGTCCATACTGTTCAAATACATACCGCAGATCATTCTCGTCCGCCTCAAATGGCACATTTCGGATTTTCACCCATGTGTAATGCTTAGACACGTCGATTAGGCGAACACGTATCGCTGAATTAACATCCACGCTCCTGTCCTGGTACTTGTCAACCAGCCGTTCATACACTCCAGCTGAACTCAGCTTGACGAAAATACGATAGGCACCATTTAGTGCCACACCATACAGTTCTTGATCCGCAACACCATAGGTGTCACGGATAATTTGCGGTAAAAGCACTTGTGCAGACTGAGGCGTTATTGCACCACGCAATAATTCAATGCACACCGTGTGCAAACGCCTTCTCACAGACTGCGCCATGTTGTGAAAATATGTCTCCTCCAATGGCCAGCAGAGGGCAGTAGTCACACGTCTGCACTCTGCGCAGGTCAAGCGGCGAATGTCCCTATATTATTAGAGAAGGAATTAGGGAAATTCCCATCTAGGTAGTCCCCGGCATGGGCATTGGTATGTGGGATTTTACTGGCGAGATTAGATCCTATGGTTGAGAAGAAGTCATTTATCTTGTTAGCTGTGTCAGTGGGATGTAGTGGTGTTTCATTAGGTTTAGTTAGGACAATATTCTTGGTTTTTCTCAGTTTGTGGGTCCCTAGAATCTGAGAGTGTTTTCCAGGTCTTTTTTATATCTCTTCTAGTGTCTGTGAATCTACTGGAGTAGTATAGTTGTTTGGCTTTTTTTATTACTTTGGTGAGAGCTGATGAATAGTGTTTAAGAATATCTTTGTGTATTAAGCCCTGTCTATATTGCTTTTCATATTGGTGTTTCTTGTCAATGGATTTCAGAATGGTGCTGGTTAGCCATGGGCAACCAAGCCGTTTGTTTGTGATCTGTTTTGTTTTTATAGGACAATGTTTGTTGTATAGTCTAAGTAATTTGTTAAGAAAAATGTCTGTCCAGTCATCAATACCATTGGCCTTGGAGAATTCTGTAGGCCAGTCAACAGTCTCTAGGTCAGCTGTGAACTTCCTTACTGAGGCTTCGTCATGGAGTCTAAATGAGACTTTGTTGTATTCAAGTGGTGGTTTACTAATGTTTGTCAGGAGGAAGGTAGTGCTATCTGTGATTATCCCTGATTTAAGGGGGGCTAGTATATTGGTCCATATGTGGTCTATTATGGTTGCACTTGTCTCAGTGAGCCTGGTTGGTTTAGTTATTGTTGGTATGAGAAGTGTGTTGTTCATATTGTTGATGAAATCAGTTACAGGCTGATCATCTAGTAAGCCAAGGTTGATGTTGAAGTCTCCAGCTAAGAGAAGGTGGTGCTTATTCATTTGTCTGTTTGTTATTAGTGACTTTAATTTCTCACTGAAATTTGGGATGTTTGTATGAGGTATCCGGTAAATGGCACCGATTGTTATAGGCATCTTAAGATTTTTTACAGTAAAATTAGCAAAAATGTATTCCCCATATTCATCACTAAAGCAAGTGGTGCTAAGACAAGATAATTGGTTAGAGTAATAGATTGCAATACCACCCCCAACTTGGTTTGGTCTGTAGTTGTGAATTGCTGTGTATCCTGGTAGAGGGTAGATATCTATTGTGTCCTGCTTAAGCCAGGTCTCAGTAAGAACAATGCAGGAGAAGGGTGTCTTTAGTGATTCAAGGAGTGCTAGGAGGTCATCATAGTGTTTGCTTAAGGACCTGATGTTGTAGTTAAGTACTGATAGACTTTTAGCATTGTTTAGGATAGTGGTGGCTTGTGATGCTGTGTAATAAAGGCAGTTACTTTCCAATAGGCTTTGATTGGGTGTCAGATTATGGAGGTTCAGATCAGGGTCAACGTGATCAGTCATCTTCTAGGTTTAAATTATGGTTATTTATATCCTGAGTTGTGTGTTGAGTTCTAGTACTGATACCTGTAGTGGTGGGAAGTTTGGACAAGTATATAGCTAGAGTATTTTGGTCATGTAGGGTATAGTCACTACTACACATAATGAAGTTGATGTTGTCTATGTGTTGTGCTGGAATGAACTAAAGTACAACTAGGTATAAACTAGTAATATAAAAATACAAATTAAAAATAGAACAAGACTCTCACTTGTAATTGCACTAAGGTCTAATAATGACTTTTGTGGAGTCTATGTTGTGAGCTAGAATGAGCTATAGTACAATAGGTTTAATCTAATAATATAAAAATACAAATTAAAAATAGCACTAGTCTCTCACTAGTAATTGCACTATGGTCTAATATAGTGAATTTGGTATTGACTATGTATTGAGTTAGAATGAGCTAAGGTACAACTGAATTTAATCTAATAATATAAAAATACAAATTAAAAATAGCACCGGTCTCTCACTAGTAATTGCACTATGGTGTAATATAGTGAATTTGGAATTGACTATGTATTGAGCTAGAAAGAGCTATAGTACAACTAGGTTTAGTCTAATAATATAAAAATACAAATTACAAATAGCACCAGTCTCTCACTAGTAATTGCACTATGGTCTAGTATAGTGAATTTGGTATTGACTATGTATTGAGCTAGAATGAGCTAGAGTAAAACTGTGATTAATCTAATAATATAATAAAGGCGCAAGACTCTCAATTGTAATTGCACTAAGGTCTTATATAAGTTGTTTACAAGAATTAGAGTATAATTAGATTTAAATTGACAGGATAAAATACACAAATTAAGGTAGCAAAATAATAATAAAAAATATGATAAAAATAAAAATGGCAATGACTTGGTTATAATATGCTAGTAAGATGGTAGACAGGATAATATAAAAGTTGAAGTTGAGAATACTAGTTTAAAAAAGTATGGAATAAAAATGGTCAATAAAAGAAGTTTACAATAAGTTTGATCAATATGGTTTAAAGTAAAATTGGGCAATAATAGGGATTTAGAATAAAATTGGGCAATTGAGTATTTTTTAAAGTGAGGTAGAATTATTGAAGACAAGTTATGGTTAGTTTATAAAAAAATAAGATGGAACAGTGATGTGGTAAGTTGTAAAAAAGGAGATAGATTCTGTAGATATTAAACACAATTAAGACTATGAGGTAGAATGGTCGTTGAATACAACAATGACAATCAAAAGTAGTTGGGGTATTAGAATTTTTGGGGGGGCACAAATTTATGACAATATAACACTAACGGTGGACTATGGGTATTATCTGCACTTAAGTCTCATTCTGTTAGTCCAGCCTCACTTAGGAATGTTTTAAGGTCATGTTCTGTAGAAATGAAGTATCTCTTCCCAGTGGGCTGGTAGTTGAACTAAGTCACTGGTAGTTGCACTGACTCATTGATAGTTTAATTGAGTCATTTGTAGATGAACTGAGACACTGATCGTTGAACTAAGTCACTCGTAGTTGAACCGAGTCACTGATAGTTGAACTGACTCATTGATAGTTGAACTGAGTCATTTGTAGATTAACTGAGGCACTGAGAGTTGAACTGAATCACTAGTTGTTCAACTGAATCACTAGTAGTTGAATTGAGTAACTATTAGTTGAACTGAGTCACTAATAGTTGGACTGAGTCACTAGCAGTTGAACTAAATCACTGGTAGTTGAAGTGAGTCAATTGTAGTTGATCTGAGTCACTCGTAGCTGAACTGATTCACTGGTAGTTGAACCGAGTCACTGGTAGTTGAATTGAGTCACTAGTAGTTTAACTAAGTCACTAGTACTTGAACTTACTCACTGGTAGTTGAATTGAATCAATAGTAGTTGAACTGAGTCATTAGTATTTGAACTGATTCACTGGTAATTGAAGTGAGTCACTAGCAGTTGAACTGAGTCATTAGTATATGAGCTGATTCACTGATAGTTGAAGTGAGTCACTAGCAGTTGAACTGAGTCACTCGTAGTTGAACTGAATCACTAGTAGTTGGTCTGAGTCACTGGTAGTTGAACTGAATCATTGGTAGTTGAACTGAGTCACTAGTAGTTCAAATCAATCTCTAGTAATTCAACTGAGTAACTATTAGTTGAACTCAGTCACTAATAGTTGGACTGAATCACTAGTAGTTGAACCGAGTCACTGGTAGCTGAATCGAGTCCTTAGTATTTGAACTGAGTCACTGGTAGTTTAACTGAGACACTTGTGGTTGAACTGAGTTAGTGGTAGTTGAAATGAGTCACTAGTAGTTGAATTCAGTCACGGGTTGTTGTACTGAGCCACTAGAAGTTGAACTGAGTCATTTGTACTTTGACTGAGTCACTGATAGTTGAACAGAGTCACTAGTAGTTAAAATGAGTCACTGGTATATGAACTGAGCCACTGGTACTTGAACTGATTCACTATTCGTGGAATTGGGTCACTGGTACTTGAACTGATTCGCTGGAAGTTGAACTGAGTCACTGGTAGTTGAACTGATTCACTAGTAATTGAACTTTGTAACTGGTAGTTCAAGTGGTAGAGCTGAGTCATTGGTAGTTTAATTGTGTCACTATTAGTTGAACTGAGTCCCTAGTATTTGAACTGAGTGACTGGTAGTTAAAGTGAGGAATTAGAAGTTGAACTGAGTCACTGGTAGTTGAACCGAGTCACCAGCAGTTGAACTGAGTCAGTGGTACTTGAAGTGAGTCACTGTTAGTTGAATTACGTCACTGGTAGTTGAACTAAGTCACTGGTAGTTGAAATGATTCATTATTAGTTGAACTGAGTGACTGGTAGTTGAAACGAGTCCCTGGCAGTTGAACTGAGTCACTGATAGTTGAGCAGAGTTACTACTAGTTGAAATGAATCACTGTAGATGAACTGAGTCCAATGTAGTTGAACTGAGTCACTGGTAGTTGAACTGAGTCACATGTAATTGAACTGAGTCACTAGTAATTGAACTGAGTCACTGGTAGTTGAACTGAATCATTGGTAGTTTCGAAATAAAGATACCTAACTGTTGCATATGTGTCTTACCTAACAACCTGTCGGTATTTTATACCATTTTAATGTTCACTAATAATTTACCTGAGCTACTAGTGGTTCACCTGAGTCTTTAGTAAATGAACTGAGTCACTGTGACTCACATAACTCAGTAGTCAACTGAGTTATAACTTATCTTCAGCAGGTCACCAGGAGCTCAGCTGCTGTGAAAACTTTCAACAAACCCGGTAAAAATCTGGTGAGTCACTAACAATGTTTGTTATGTTACAGTGAGACAGTTTAGAAAAAAAACAGTTTAGAATAAAACAGTTTAGACTGAAACAATTTAGAGGAAACAGTTTAGAATAACACAATTCAGAATAAAACAGTTCAGAATAAAACAGTTTAAAATAAGGCAGTTTAGAATAAAACAGTTTAGAATAAAACAGTTTAGAATAAGAGAGTTAATTATGGCTTAATCAAGAGGAAGTGCAAAACTTGTAGGGGTCAAAGTGCCCAGCGGAATTAAGTCAATTATGCTCAAAGAAAAGATAAGTCTAATTCCTTGGATCAAGAGCCTCTTACCGGGCAGAGTAAGATAAAATAAAAATAAAACTTCTGCTATATCCGTAACGTTTCTTCCAGTATAAGGTAGAAATGCCACTGAAAAACTTAAGTGCCGTTTCTTATTCCTCGGACATTTGGAAGTTTTATTTTTTGAAAACAAGTTTGAAGAAAAGGGCAGAACATATTTTGTTAACTACATAAGATGAAGCAGATTGTTGAGTGTGACCATCACTTTATTGTGATTGTTGAGTGTGACCATCACTTTATTGTGATTGTTGAGTGTGACCATCACTTTATTGTGATTGTTGAGTGTGTGTGACCACTTTAATGTGATTGTTGAGTGTGACCATCACTTTATTGTGATTGTTGAGTGTGACCATCACTTTATTGTGGTTGAGTGTGACCATCACTTTATTGTGATTGTTGAGTGTGTGTGCCCACTTTAATGTGATTGTTGAGTGTGACCATCACTTTATTGTGATTGTTGAGTGTGTGTGACCACTTTAATGTGATTGTTGAGTGTGACCATCACTTTATTGTGGTTGTTGAGTGTGACCATCACTTTATTGTGATTGTTGAGTGTGTGTGACCACTTTAATGTGATTGTTGAGTGTGACCATCACTTTATTGTGATTGTTGAGTGTGACCATCACTTTATTGTGGTTGTTGAGTGTGACCATCACTTTATTGTGATTGTTGAGTGTGTGTGACCACTTTAATGTGATTGTTGAGTGTGACCATCACTTTATTGTGATTGTTGAGTGTGACCATCACTTTATTGTGATTGTTGAGTGTGACCATCACTTTATTGTGATTGTTGAGTGTGACCATCACTTTATTGTGATTGTTGAGTGTGACCATCACTTTATTGTGATTGTTGAGTGTGTGTGACCACTTTAATGTGATTGTTGAGTGTGACCATCACTTTATTGTGATTGTTGAGTGTGACCATCACTTTATTGTGGTTGTTGAGTGTGACCATCACTTTATTGTGATTGTTGAGTGTGTGTGACCACTTTAATGTGATTGTTGAGTGTGACCATCACTTTATTGTGATTGTTGAGTGTGACCATCACTTTATTGTGATTGTTGAGTGTGACCATCACTTTATTGTGATTGTTGAGTGTGACCATCACTTTGTGATTGTTGAGTGTGACCATCACTTTATTGTGATTGTTGAGTGTGTGTGACCACTTTATTGTGATTGTTGAGTGTGACCATCACTTTTTGATTGTTGAGTGTGTGTGACCACTTTAATGTGATTATTGAGTGTGACCATCACTTTATTGTGATTGTTGAGTGTGACCATCACTTTATTGTAATTGGTGAGTGTGTGTGACCACTTTATTGTGATTGTTGAGTGTGACCATCACTTTTTGATTGTTGAGTGTGACCATCACTTTTTGATTGTTGAGTGTGACCATCACTTTATTGTGATTGTTGAGTGTGACCATCACTTTATTGTGATTGTTGAGTGTGACCATCACTTTATTGTGATTGTTGAGTGTGACCATAACTTTATTGTGATTGTTGAGTGTGACCATCACTTTATTGTGATTGTTGAGTGTGACCATCACTTTATTGTGGTTGTTGAGTGTGTGTGACCACTTTAATGTGATTGTTGAGTGTGACCATCACTTTATTGTGATTGTTGAGTGTGTGTGACCACTTTATTGTGATTGTTGAGTGTGTGTGACCACTTTATTGTGATTGTTGAGTGTGACCATCACTTTATTGTGATTGTTGAGTGTGACCATCACTTTATTGTGATTGTTGAGTGTGACCATCACTTTGTGATTGTTGAGTGTGCCCATCACTTTATTGTGATTGTTGAGTGTGACCATCACTTTATTGTGATTGTTGAGTGTGTGTGACCACTTTAATGTGATTGTTGAGTGTGACCATCACTTTATTGTGATTGTTGAGTGTGACCATCACTTTATTGTGATTGTTGAGTGTGACCATCACTTTGTGATTGTTGAGTGTGACCATCACTTTATTGTGATTGTTGAGTGTGACCATCACTTTATTGTGATTGTTGAGTGTGTGTGACCACTTTAATGTGATTGTTGAGTGTGACCATCACTTTATTGTGATTGTTGAGTGTGACCATCACTTTATTGTGATTGTTGAGTGTGACCATCACTTTATTGTGATTGTTGAGTGTGTGTGACCACTTTAATGTGATTGTTGAGTGTGACCATCACTTTATTGTGATTGTTGAGTGTGACCATCACTTTAATGTGATTGTTGAGTGTGACCATCACTTTATTGTGATTGTTGAGTGTGACCATCACTTTATTGTGATTGTTGAGTGTGACCATCACTTTATTGTGATTGTTGAGTGTGACCATCACTTTGTGATTGTTGAGTGTGACCATCACTTTATTGTGATTGTTGAGTGTGACCATCACTTTATTGTGATTGTTGAGTGTGTGTGACCACTTTAATGTGATTGTTGAGTGTGACCATCACTTTATTGTGATTGTTGAGTGTGACCATCACTTTATTGTGATTGTTGAGTGTGACCATCACTTTATTGTGATTGTTGAGTGTGTGTGACCACTTTAATGTGATTGTTGAGTGTGACCATCACTTTATTGTGATTGTTGAGTGTGAACATCACTTTAATGTGATTGTTGAGTGTGACCATCACTTTATTGTGATTGTTGAGTGTGTGTGACCACTTTAATGTGATTGTTGAGTGTGACCATCACTTTATTGTGATTGTTGAGTGTGTGTGACCACTTTAATGTGATTGTTGAGTGTGACCATCACTTTATTGTGATTGTTGAGTGTGACCATCACTTTATTGTGATTGTTGAGTGTGTGTGACCACTTTAATGTGATTGTTGAGTGCGACCATCACTTTATTGTGATTGTTGAGTGTGACCATCACTTTATTGTGATTGTTGAGTGTGTGTGACCACTTTAATGTGATTGTTGAGTGTGACCATCACTTTATTGTGATTGTTGAGTGTGACCATCACTTTATTGTGATTGTTGAGTGTGACCATCACTTTATTGTGATTGTTGAGTGTGACCATCACTTTATTGTGATTGTTGAGTGTGACCATCACTTTATTGTGATTGTTGAGTGTGTGTGACCACTTTAATGTGATTGTTGAGTGTGACCATCACTTTATTGTGATTGTTGAGTGTGACCATCACTTTATTGTGATTGTTGAGTGTGACCATCACTTTATTGTGATTGTTGAGTGTGACCATCACTTTATTGTGATTGTTGAGTGTGACCATCACTTTATTGTGATTGTTGAGTGTGACCATCACTTTATTGTGATTGTTGAGTGTGACCATCACTTTATTGTGATTGTTGAGTGTGTGTGACCACTTTAATGTGATTGTTGAGTGTGACCATCACTTTATTGTGATTGTTGAGTGTGACCATCACTTTATTGTGATTGTTGAGTGTGTGTGACCACTTTAATGTGATTATTGAGTGTGACCATCACTTTATTGTGATTGTTGAGTGTGACCATCACTTTATTGTGATTGTTGAGTGTGACCATCACTTTATTGTGATTGTTGAGTGTGTGTGACCACTTTAATGTGATTGTTGAGTGTGACCATCACTTTATTGTGATTGTTGAGTGTGACCATCACTTTATTGTGATTGTTGAGTGTGTGTGACCACTTTAATGTGATTGTTGAGTGTGACCATCACTTTATTGTGATTGTTGAGTGTGTGTGACCACTTTAATGTGATTGTTGAGTGTGACCATCACTTTATTGTGATTGTTGAGTGTGACCATCACTTTATTGTGATTGTTGAGTGTGACCATCACTTTAATGTGATTGTTGAGTGTGACCATCACTTTATTGTGATTGTTGAGTGTGACCATCACTTTAATGTGATTGTTGAGTGTGTGTGACCACTTTAATGTGATTGTTGAGTGTGACCATCACTTTATTGTGATTGTTGAGTGTGACCATCACTTTATTGTGATTGTTGAGTGTGACCATCACTTTAATGTGATTGTTGAGTGTGACCATCACTTTATTGTGATTTTTGAGTGTGACCATCACTTTATTGTGATTGTTGAGTGTGACCATCACTTTATTGTGATTGTTGAGTGTGAACATCACTTTATTGTGATTGTTGAGTGTGTGTGACCACTTTAATGTGATTGTTGAGTGTGACCATCACTTTATTGTGATTGTTGAGTGTGTGACCACTTTAATGTGATTGTTGAGTGTGATCGTCACTTTATTGTGATTGTTGAGTGTGTGTGACCACTTTAATGTGATTGTTGAGTGTGACCATCACTTTATTGTGATTGTTGAGTGTGTGTGACCACTTTAATGTGATTGTTAAGTGTGATCATCACTTTATTGTGATTGCTGAGTGTGACCATCACTTTATTGCGATTGTTGAGTGTGACCAACACTCTATTGTGATTGTTGAGTGTGACCAACACTCTATTGTGATTGTTGAGTGTGTGTGACCACTTTAATGTGATTGTTAAGTGTGACCATCACTTTATTGTGATTGTTGAGTGTGACCATCACTTTAATGTGATTGTTGAGTGTGACCATCACTTAAATGTGACTGAGTGAGTGACCATCACTTTAATGTGATTGCTGAGTGTGACCATCACTCTATTGTGATTGTTGAGTGTGTGTGACCATCACTTAAATGTGACTGTTGAGTGAGTGACCATTACTTTATTGTGACTGCTGAGTGTGACCATCACTTTAATGTGATTGCTGAGTGTGACCATCACTTTAATGTGATTGTTGAGTGTGACCATCACTCTATTGTGATTGTTGAGTGTGTGTGACCATCACTTTTATGTGATTGTTGAGTGTGTGACCATCACTTTTATGTGACTGTTAAGTGTATGACCATCACTTAAATGTGATTGTTGAGTGTGACCATCACTTTAATGTGACTGTTGAGTGTGTGACCATCACTTTTACGTGATTGCTGAGTGTGACCATCAATACACAAATAACCAGCACATAAAAGAGAGAAGCTTACGACGACGTTTCGGGCCGACTTGGACCATTGACAAAGTCACACTAACCAGAGGTGGAGCAGGACGGCTATATATAGGCAGGAAGAGGTGATGGTAGTAGTAGTAGTAGTAGTACAAGAATTGTATATAATACCGACAAGATGAAATTAAGACACATGCACAACACCCGGGCATCCCCATCGTAGACGTTTCGCCATCCAGCCAGCCACTGGATGGCGAAACGTCCACAACAAAGACAACCAGACGCCGCACATGTGTCTCAATTTCATCAGTAGTTGTAGTAGTAGTAGAAGAAGAGGTAGTAGTAGTGGTGGTGGTAGAAGTGGGAAATAAGGAAGACGAGCCAGTCAAATACAAAGGAAGGGGAGCACTGCAAGAGAGCTAGATGCCCACAGAGGGAGAGCAAGCGCACAGAGGTGCGTGAAAGGGAAAGTGGTGAAATAAATGAAGAAGGAACAGAAACACGAGACAGGAGAGAGAAAGACAACCCAGAGGAGAAAAGGAAAGAGGAAAGGGGAAGAGGAAGAAGAAGAAAAAGAAAAAGAAAAAATGAGGATTCAGGTTAAGTCACGGGTGTTCTGAAGTTTGGAGCATTTTACAAGGCATCTACAGAGACGAAGCCAGGACTAAGGCTCATACAAGGAAAGTTGTGTATTAGAGAGGATTCAACTAGACGGCGACTGTTCGAGTTGGAAGTAGGGAAGACAGTTTTAGCAGAAGACCAGTCAATAGGATGGCTATGATGGCTGGATGGCGAAACGTCTACGATGGGGATGCCCGGGTGTTGTGCATGTGTCTTAATTTCATCTTGTCGGTATTATATACAATTCTTGTACTACTACTACTACTACTACCACCACCTCTTCCTGCCTATATATAGCCGTCCTGCTCCACCTCTGGTTAGTGTGACTTTGTCAATGGTCCAAGTCGGACCGAAACGTCATCGTAAGCTTCTCTCTTTTATGTGCGGGTTATTTGTATATCGTTCCAGTCACGGTGTTGTGCCTTTTTTGTTATTTAGTGACCATCAATTTAATGGGATTCTGAGTGTGTGATCACCCCTTTAATGTGATTGTTGAGAGTGACCGTCACTTTAATGTGATCGTTGAGACTGACCATCACTTTAATGTGATGTCACTAGTAATTTAGCTGAAACACTAAAAAATCATCTGAAAAATTAATCAACATAGCCGTAAGTAATTTACCATAATCACTAGAGTTTCGCCTGAGTCACTAGTAGTTGAACTGAGTCACTGGTAGTTGAACTGATTCACTGATAGTTGAACTGAGTCACTTGCAGCTGAACGGAGTCACTGATTTTTGAACTGAGGCACAAATAGTTGAACTGACTCATTGGTAGTTGAACTGAGTCAGAAGTAGTTGAACTGAGTCACTGATTGCTGAAATGAGTCACTAGCAGTTCAACTGAGTCACTAGTGGTTGAGATGTGATGAATGGTTTGAAAAACCGACAAGTTGAAGATTGAGACACTTATGCAGCATATGGGAATCTTTATTCAGGAAACGTTTCGCCACACAGTGGCTTCATCAGTCCAATACAAAGAGGAAGGTGTAAGGAGAGGAGGAGTGTGAGGTGATCAGTCCCTCAACCTGGAGTCGATGTGTTCAGTCCATCAATCTTGTAGAAAGTACAGCATAGGGCCGTAGACGTGGCTTATATACTGTAGTGAGGTGAGGTGAAGCAGGTGGAGGCGGGATCATAGTGGTACCATCCACTAGTCGAAGTAGGTCTTCGTCCAAAGGTTGAACAAGTGTTGAAGAATTCTTTGTAACAAGATCCCATGATGCTGCAGTGTCTGACAGTTGTGATGAATAGTTTGAAAAACCGTACTTTCTACAAGATTGATGGACTGAACACATCGACTCCAGGTTGAGGGACTGATTACCTCATTCTCCTCCTCTCCTTACACCTTCCTCTTTGTATTGGACTGATGAAGCCACTGTGCGGCGAAACGTTTCCTGAATAAAGATTCCCATATGCTGCATAAGTGTCTCAATCTTCAACTAGTGGTTGAACTGAGTAATTAGTAGTTAAACTGATCCACTATTAGTTGAACTGAATCAATAGTAATTTAACTGAGTCACTAGAAGTGGAACTGAGTCACTGGTAGTTGAAGTGAATCATTGGTAGTTGATCTGAGTCACTGGTAGTTGAACTGAGTCACTGCTAATTGAACAAAATCCCTAGTAGTTGACTTGAGTCACTGGTAGTAGAAATGAGTCACTAGTAGCTGAACTGAGTTACTAGTAATTGAACTGAGTCACTGGTAGTTGAAGTGAGTCACTGGTAGTTTTACTGAGTCACTAGTAGTAAAACTGAGTCACTGACAGTTGAACTGAGTCACTGAAAGTTAAACTAAGTCACTGGTAGTTGAACTGAGTCACTGGTAAATCAACAGATTCATTAGTTGAACTGAGTCACTGGTAGTTAAAGTGAGTCACTGGTAGTTTTACTGAGTCACTAGTAGTAAAACTGAGTCACTGACAGTTGAACTGAGTCACTGAAAGTTAAACTAAGTCACTGGTAGTTGCACTGAGTCACTGGTAAATCAACAGATTCATTAGTTGAACTGAGTCACTGGTAGTTGAAGTGAGTCATTGGTAGTTTTACTGAGTCACTAGTAGTAAAACTGAGTCACTTACAGTTGAACTGAGTCACTGAGAGTTGAACTAAGTCACTGGTAGTTGAACTGAGTCACTGGTAAATGAACAGATTCATTAGTTTAACAGTCATTAGTAATTGAGCTGAGTAACTGGTAGTTCAGTTGAGTCACTAGTAGTTGAAATGAGTCACTGTTAGTTGAATTGAGTCACTGAAAATTGAACTGAGTCACTAGTAGTTGAAATGAGTCACTGGTAGACGAACTGAGTCACTAGTAATTGAAATGTTTCATTAGTAGTTGAATTGAGTCACTAGTAGCTTAACTGAGTCACTAGTAGTTGAACTGAGTCACTGGTAGTTTAACGGAGTCACTAGTAGTTGAACTGAGTCACTAGTAGTTGAAGTGAGCCACTGGTAGTTGAACTGAGTCGCTTGTAGTTGAACTGAGTTCCTTATAGATGAACTGAGCCACTAGTAGTTTAACGGAGTCACTAGTAGTTGAACTGAGTCACTGGTAGTTGAAGTGAGTCACTGGTAGTTGAACTGAGTCAGTAGTAGTTCAACTGAGTCACTGGTAGTTGAACTGATTCACTAGCAGTTGAAATGAGTCACTGCTAGATGAACTGAGACACTGGTAGTTGAACTGAGTCACTTTTAGTCGAACTAAGTCGTTGGTAGTTGATCTGAGTCACTAATAATTCACGTGAGCTACTACTGGCTCACCTGAGTCTTTAGTAAATGAACTGAGTCTCTGGTAACCCACCTAAGTCAGTAGTCAACTGAGTTATAACTTATCTTCAGCAGGTCACCAGGAGCTCAGCTGCTGTGAAAACTTTCAACAAACCCGGTAAAAATCTGGTGAGTCACTAACAATGTTTGTTATGTTACAGTGAGACAGTCTGGAATAAAACAATTTAGAATAAAACAGTTGAGAATAAAACAATTCAGAATAAAACTGTTTAGAATGAAACAATTTATAATAAGGCAGTTATAATAAAACTTTTTAGAATAAAACAGTTTAGAATAAGACAATTTAGAATAATACAGTTTAGAATGAAAGTTATGTTCCGTTTCTTATTCCTCGGACATTTGGAAGTTTTATTTTTTGAAAACAAGTTTGAAGAAAAGGGCAGAACATATTTTGTTAACTACATAAGATGAAGCAGATTGTTGAGTGTGACCATCACTTTATTGTGATTGTTGAGTGTGACCATCACTTTATTGTGATTGTTGAGTGTGACCATCACTTTATTGTGATTGTTGAGTGTGACCATCACTTTATTGTGATTGTTGAGTGTGTGTGACCATCACTTTATTGTGATTGTTGAGTGTGTGTGACCACTTTATTGTGATTGTTGAGTGTGACCATCACTTTATTGTGGTTGTTGAGTGTGACCATCACTTTATTGTGATTGTTGAGTGTGTGTGACCACTTTAATGTGATTGTTGAGTGTGACCATCACTTTATTGTGATTGTTGAGTGTGACCATCACTTTATTGTGGTTGTTGAGTGTGACCATCACTTTATTGTGATTGTTGAGTGTGTGTGACCACTTTAATGTGATTGTTGAGTGTGACCATCACTTTATTGTGATTGTTGAGTGTGACCATCACTTTATTGTGATTGTTGAGTGTGTGTGACCACTTTAATGTGATTGTTGAGTGTGACCATCACTTTATTGTGATTGTTGAGTGTGACCATCACTTTATTGTGATTGTTGAGTGTGTGTGACCACTTTAATGTGATTGTTGAGTGTGACCATCACTTTATTGTGATTGTTGAGTGTGACCATCACTTTATTGTGATTGCTGAGTGTGTGTGACCACTTTAATGTGATTGTTGAGTGTGACCATCACTTTATTGTGATTGTTGAGTGTGACCATCACTTTATTGTGATTGTTGAGTGTGTGTGACCACTTTAATGTGATTGTTGAGTGTGACCATCACTTTATTGTGATTGTTGAGTGTGTGTGACCACTTTAATGTGATTGTTGAGTGTGACCATCACTTTATTGTGATTGTTGAGTGTGACCATCACTTTATTGTGGTTGTTGAGTGTGACCATCACTTTATTGTGATTCTTGAGTGTGTGTGACCACTTTAATGTGATTGAGTGTGACCATCACTTTATTGTGGTTGTTGAGTGTGACCATCACTTTATTGTGATTGTTGAGTGTGACCATCACTTTATTGTGGTTGTTGAGTGTGACCATCACTTTATTGTGATTGCTGAGTGTGACCATCACTTTAATGTGATTGTTGAGTGTGACCATCACTTTATTGTGATTGATGAGTGTGACCATCACTTTATTGTGAATGTTGAGTGTGTGTGACCATCACTTTAATGTGATTGTTGAGTGTGTGACCATCACTTTGTGATTGTTGAATGTGTGTGACCATCACTTTATTGTGATTGTTGAGTGTGACCATCACTTTATTGTGATTGTTGAGTGTGACCATCACTTTATTGCGATTGTTGAGTGTGACAATCACTTTATTGTGATTGTTGAGTGTGACAATCACTTCAATATGACTGTTGAGTGTGTGACCATCACTTTGTGATTGTTGAATGTGTGTGACCATCACTTTATTGTGATTGTTGAGTGTGACCATCACTTTATTGTGATTGTTGAGTGTGACCATCACTTTATTGTGATTGTTGAGTGTGACCATCACTTTGTTGTGATTGTTGAGTGTGACAATCACTTCAATATGACTGTTGAGTGTGTGTCCATCACTTTGTGATTGTTGAGTGTGACGATCATTTTATTGTGATTGTTGAGTGTGACCATCACTTCAATATGACTGTTGGGTGTGTGTGACCATCACTTTGTAATTGTTGAGTGTGACGATCATTTTATTGTGATTGTTGAGTGTGACCATCACTTTACTGTGATTGTTGAGTGTGTGACCATCACTTTAATGTTAGTGTTGAGTGTGTGACCATCACTATAAATATTAATGCGATTGTTGTGAGTGTAACCATCACTATGAATGTCAACATGATTGTTGAGTGTGTGACCATCACTATGAATATTAATGTGATTGTTGAGTGTGTAACCATCACTGTAAATATTAATGTGATTGTTGAGAGTGTGACCATCACTATGAATATTAATATGATTGTTGAGAGTGTAACTATCACTATGAATGTCAACATGATTGTTGAGTGTGTGACCATCACTATGAATATTGATGTGATTTATGAGTGTGTTTCCATCACTGAATATTAATGTGATTGATGAGTGTGTGACCTTCTCTATGAATATTAATGTGATAGTTGAGTGTGACCTTCACTGTGAATATTAATGTGATTGATGAGTGTGTGACCATCACTATGAATATTAATGTGATTGATGAGCGTGTAACCATCACTGTAAATATTAATGTGATTGTTGAGTGTGTGACCATCACTATGAATACTAATGTGATTGTTGAGTGTGTGACCACTATGAATATTAAGGTGATTGTTGAGTGTGTGACCATCACTATGAATATTAAGGTGATTGTTGAGTGTGTGACCATCACTATGAATATTAAGGTGATTGTTGAGTGTGTGACCATCACTATGAATATTAAGGTGATTGTTGAGTGTGTGACCATCACTATGAATATTAATGTTATTTGGATCAACGGTGGCGATGCTGACTATCTAGTCATTAACATAATTTCAGTACATTATAAATATATTACACGAGTCATTTAACACGAGCCATACATGTACATTAGCATCAGGTTACCATTTTCAAGATTGATGGACTGAACACATCGACTCAAGGTTGAGGGACTGATTACCTCATTCTTCTGTTCTTCAAGTTTCTCCTACGTATGGACTGATGAAGCCACTGTGTGGCGAAACGTTTCCTCAATAAAGATACCCAAGAGTTGCACATGTGTCTAATTTATCATCAGGTTACCATACTGAAAGTTGGTCAGCTGTGTGTGTCTCTCCATCCTCAGTTATATCACTCTCGCTACACTAGTTGTTCCCTTTTCTTATTAAGCTCCAGCATGAAAATATTTGTGTTAAAGCATAAAAATAAGCTTAAAAAACTGAAATGCCTGTAAAATTCACTTTATCACCGATTCATTTGTATTGGGTCTTTATTATGTACCAGTAAATACACAAGACTTGTGGCCATATACGTTGTTTGTCAACAACAAGGATTAACAAGGCGAACATAGTTACACTGTGTATGATAACAATGAGTAATAATGTATATATCCATTGTGAAAATGCTGGCTGACTTGTGCTAATGTCCTTGGATTAATCTAATATTATCTGGGAATTTGGAACCATCAGTGAACACGACAATAGCTTGAAACTGTGACTGAAGCCACTCACCTAATTATTATTGTCAGGTCGAGTCTCAGCGCCTGGCCTCCACCTATCTGCTGATCACTACTAGGTTCACTCCTGCTGTGCGTGTCCTATCTTACTGTTGGACTAATTGTTCGAGCTCTTGACTGAACACTCCACCTTGTACGTGCCTTGAAAATGATTACCTTAGTAGCTGATGTGATGTGTAGCAGAGCGAGGTAGAGGCAAAGGCACGACTGACTGCAGGAGGTTTATTTGCTAAGCGGTAACACCAGGCACATCGTGTAGAGGAAGCCAGAGCCAGATCTAGGAGAGGCAGCTGTTTATCGGAGTGAAGGTCAGCAGAGGAATGAGGCCTGACCAAACTCAAGTGCACAGGAATCGAGGCTTGGCATGAGATACAAAATTTCTGCAAGGAGCATGCTACTTGCCAGCTTGTCTACATCCATTTCTAATCTTCCTTGGTCTGTTCCTGTTTGTGTTCACTTCATTGATTTCATATCTGCGAAAAGGTACACCTCTGATTCGATTTACTCTGAAATGTCGTTTATATATACACGACAAAAATCACACTTGCCCTTTATATCATCTCTTCCCAGACATTACCTCACTGCTTCCTTCCCGTTAAGTATTTCTTGATGCATTTTAGTGTTTTTTTTTATAACTCCTATCAATTCGTTTCTTCATTCTTCTCGTCTAGCTTTGCTGATAGTCTCTTAAGGAGTGAACTGTGTCGAGTGCTTTCTTGCAATCAAAAAACATAGTCTATCCATATCTCTCTCTCTCTCTCTCTCTCTCTCTCTCTCTCTCTCTCTCTCTCTTTCTCTCTCTCTCCCTTCCTCCCCCTCCTCTCTTCAAGGATTTACATCACAAAAACTATGCTGGAAGTTGTTTATGTAACCAACGCTTAACAGGTGCTCCACTGTTCTTCTCCTGATAATCTTCATGACCTTACACATTATTATTGTTAGTGACGCTGGCCTGTAATTCAATGACACCTCTCTGCTCCTTTTTTAATATTGGGACTATATTCACTGTTTTCCAGACTTCTGGCAGCTACCTTTTCTCAAATGACGCTCTATAGATGGCTTCTAGTGGTTCGCGCAGCTCCTCTGCTCCTTTTCAGAGAACTTACAGAATGATGTTTCTGGTCCTGTTGTCTAGCTTCCTAGGTAGTACCTTCACCTCACCTTCCGGCGTGTGCATTGTGTCCAGTGTTCGTCGGTGGACTCTATTTGGCTTTTTGGTAATGTTCCTGATTCCACTAGGAATACCTCCTTATGTATTTCATTCAGCTTCTCACAGAGTTACTGGTAATTCCAAGTGAGCTCCTTCCTTCGTCAGCTTCATTACCTGGTCTTTCAAAGTTGTCGTCTGTCTTAAGTGGCTGTAGATGAACTTTCCCTCAGATTTAGCTTTTGATGCTATGTAATTCTCAAATGACAGCATTTGGGTAGTACTGTGGAAAATACTGTATGTATTTTCCGGAAATACAGTATTTTATATGTAAATTGATGGCCTATATTGTATTTAATAAAAATTATATTATAAAAAATGGGAATCTCGGCGCCTGCACGGACAAGCAGGGAGAGTCGCCATGTTTTTGAACGAGCCAAGAAAAAGTTAGTGAAAATAAGAAGAATTTTCGACGCTCTAGAGGTTATATTGGGCTTACACCTCTCAAATAGGAGCCAAAATTGTTGGATGTGCATTTATGCATAATTAGAGCATTAAATCGATGTACAGGACAGCTCCAGGAACCTCAGATAAGCTATCTAAATTATGTTTGTAATTCTGGCCAGTATTATCATCATAAATTTAGTTAGAGGGAGGTTTTTGAATATGATACACAGTAATCTCCAGACAAATTGGTGAGTGTTATGATTATAAATTCTCCTTCTGTTATATAAATGTGTATATGCAATCATTTATTAATTTTAATATACAGTCCATATATACGACATATATACAGTCCATATATACGACGACGTTTCGGTCCGACAAGTCGGACCGAAACGTCGTCGTAAGTTTCTCTTTTATGTGTGGGTTATTTGTGTGCTTGTATGCATGTAATGAGATTCATCCAGGTAAATGTAATTTTCCACAAATTTAGTTGCCCATTGGTCCTTGTTTGGACCGGAGGTAATTAGTGAAGTCATTAATTAGTGAATTAATTACTTAATAATAATATGTGAAATGACAGAAGGAGGTGGATGTTAGGTCCACAAATTTACTAAATGTGTAGTGGATTATAATTATTATAATATTAAGTTTGCTCAGCCAAGTCTGGCAAAGATTTATATTAATTTTTGCTAAGCCAAGTCTGGCAAGGATAAGCCAAGTCTGGCTAAGGTTTATATTAATGTGTATTTAAAATTTATATAATAATTTTCTTACATGTGTAATTACTAAGCTCAAGTGTAGCTAAAATTATTAATGTGTATTTAAAATTTATATTATAATTTTCTTACATGTAATTGCTAAGCTCAAGTGTAGCTAGGATTCATTCAAAGGTAAGCTCTAATATTTACCTTTATGAAGTGCATAAATTAGTACATAATCAGTGTTATTAATTAAGTTGAATTTAACACATTGCATCATGGCTGAAAATGAGAAAATTAATGTAGAAGACAAACATATTGAATATAGAGCAAAAAAAGCATCACTACAGGCTAGAAAAGAGC
Organism: Cherax quadricarinatus; assembly: GCF_038502225.1. Taxonomy (NCBI): domain Eukaryota; kingdom Metazoa; phylum Arthropoda; class Malacostraca; order Decapoda; family Parastacidae; genus Cherax; species Cherax quadricarinatus. The sequence goes on along the minus strand of NC_091350.1, from coordinate 22,405,478 downwards.
ATGTAACAAAAGCATACAATAAGTGTTTGGAATTAATGAATCAAGGAACTGTGAATACTGATGATTTAAAATTGTATTTAGATGCTTTGGGGAATAGATATGATTGATAAAAATTATATTACAACAAATATGAAGGAGATTTGTTAGCAAACTGTGTAGGTGAGACTGAAGTAGATCTCATAATTAATCAGTATTATGAATTAGAAGAAAAGATTCTTGTAAAAGTCAGGCCTTGAATAAATTAAAATGTGTAAACCAAGCAGTTAATCAGTCTGCTCCAACAAATAAGATGTCTTTGCCAAAACTCCCAGAATTATGTTTACCTGTATTTAATCCTGGAGAAAACTGGGAGGAGTTTTGGTCAATTTTTAAAGCAGCTGTGCATGACAGGAGTGACCTAGCCTGTGTAACTAAATTATTTTACCTCAAAGGACAGGTAAGAGGAGATGCTCACATACTCATACAAGCCTTTCCCAATGTAGATGACTCTTACAAGGAAGCAGTTGACTTGTTGAAGGTCACTTATGGTAATATAGAACAAAGTAGGTTGGATCTAGTGAATATCATTGTTAGTTTAAAATCTCCAGATCATACTTACAAAGGTTTACAGCAGTTTAAAGTTAAACTGGAGAGCACTCTCAAAACTTTAAGTAATAAATATAATCTGAAGGAGTCAGACTGGTTATTGAGTGCCATAGTACAGAATAAATTAAACTATAAAACACTTGAATGACTCTCGAACAAGTATCACATGGGTTATTTTGGTCTGGGGGAAATAAGACTAGGTCTACAAGATTTAATTGTTCAGTTGCAGACCAGCCAACCAACTCATTTTAAAGATGCAACACATGATAACTCTGAGGTATCTGTCAAGGTTCACAAAGGGAAATATTGTCCCAATGGTAATAATCAAAATTAATTTCCAAAAAGAGTTACATAGGTGCATATCAAGTAGCAAGAATCAGAAATAATGATTCTCCAAAAGGTAAGAAGAATAAGTACCCTCCAAAGGGTAGCCCAGTTAATAAGAAACCAGTCAAAGAAAAGAGAGATTGTCTTTTCTGCAAGGGTACTCATTTTTCTAAGAATCGCAATGCATACAATTCATGGAATGATAAAGTTGAAAGATTGGATGAACTTGGCAGATGTATCAGAGGTCTAGGTAATCACAATGTAAAGGATTGTCATGCCAAATTAAACAACTGTTATCAATGTCACAAAGGAAGACACCATATAGTCATGTGTAAGGGTCTGTATGATAATGCTGATAATAATGATAATGTTGACAATCCAGACACAACAGTGGTTAATGTAAAAATTGCTGCTAATGTTAATAATGATGGTTTTGCTGAAGTAGCCTTATCTGCGTTACAGGTAAAAATTTATAATAATAGGCATAAATAAAAAAATGTAACTGCATTATTAGACCAGGGATACCAGCGTACTTTCATAAAACGTAAATGTCTTGATGGTATGAAAGTACAGATGGGAGATCCTACAACTCTAAAATTATCTGGTTTTCTCTCAGATAAAAGGGCTCAATTGTATGACACTGTTTATGTAACTGTCAGGTTAGGCAATGAGAAAAAACGTGTTAATGCAGTAATTGTAGATAGACTTCCAGAGAAAATATCCACAACAGGGCTTAGTAAAGCTACAGAAAGACTTTCACATAATGTAAATTTAGCACCTTCTGGTGTAAGTGATGATTCTGTAGGCCCAATAAATATTTTGATAGGTAGTGACTATTATGCCTCCTCTGTAAAGGGTATGGTAAAGAAATGTGGTGTCACCCTTTTGAAGACTGCAGGAGGATTCCTCGTAATAATAATGCATGACTAGAGGAAACTGTAAATACTATAACTGTGTGTCTTACTCATGAAGTCATGCCCAGTATTATTCTTCCATAGAGGATGGTGTTGAGCCAGTGCATAAATTGTGGGAATTAGACAGCATTGGAATAAATGTAAATGAAGAAAGTCCAGACGATTCTTTTACTCAGGAACAATACCTGAGAGATGTAAAATTTGAATCTGGACAATGCTGGGCACGACTTCCGTGGAGACTGAACCATCCAGAAATGCCCGCTAATTACAGAATGGCAAATGGACAATTAAAGGCTCAGCTCCGCAAACTGAGTAAGACACCAGAATTGTTGACTGCCTATAATGATATAATTACTGAACAATTAATTAATAAATTTATAGAAGAGGTACCTCCTGAACAAGCCAAAATTTATGGTCACTATTTGCCACATCACGGAGTGAAGAAGGATTCTAAGACCACTCCTCTGAGGATTGTGTTTAATTGTAGTGCCAGGAGTAACAAAAATGTACCTAGTTTAAATGACTGTTTAAATTGATGGAAAAATTAGGAGATATCCTATTAAATTTCAGGATGAAGAATTATGCCTTTACGGCTGACATAAGTAAAGCTTTCCTAAGAGTGGGTTTACAAGAGGCTGACCAGGATTGTACCCGCTTCTTATGGCCTGAGAATCCTAGTGACCCACTTAGCCCTCTGAAAACCTTTCGCTTTAGGAGTGTATTATTTTATGCTACATCCAGTCTGTTCCTACTTCAAGCGACGTATAGGAAGTCCATTGAGTAAAGTAATGAGCAAACAATTTTATGTGGACAATTTCCTGGGTGTGACGTCAACTGAAGAGGAACTCTTAATGACTTATGGAGAGGCTAATAAAATAATGCAAAGGGCAAATATGCCTCTGGGGGAATGGAATAGTAATTCGTCCAAATTAAAGGACAAAATAAGTAAATATTACCCTGGAGATGAAGTGCCAAAATGTAGTAATGTATTGGGATTAACTTGGGATACTAAGAGAGATTTGTTAATGTTAAAACCTAATAATTACAGTATGCCCAGTAAATTAACTAAGAGAGTTTTGCTTGCTGAAGTTTCTAAATGTTTTGATCCACTAGGATTAGTGTCACCCCTTACTATAAGAGGAAAATTATTAATACAAGAAGCATGGAAACTTAAATGTGCTTGGGATGAAACTCTACCTGAGGAATTCATTAACAGGTGGGATGAATTAATTGGTGATTATGAAAAAATTCCAATGTTGGAGTTCCCACGCCAGGTGGCCAATCCAGATGGGAAAAATATACTCCACATTTTTTGTGATGCTTCAAAATTGGCATATAGAGCAGTTGCTTACCTTCAATGTAATAGTGTTATTTCTCTTGTTATGTCTAAGGCTAAAGTGTTTCCAATTAAATCACATACCTTACCTCAGTTGGAATTAACAGCCATTTATGTAGGTATCAAATTAGCTAATTATATAAGAAATAAGTTGCAGGAGATAAATATTAGCGACACTGTAATTTGGTCTGATAATGAGGTATCCTTACAATGGATTCGTAATGGAAACAGTAAAATTGTGTACGTACAAAACAGAGTCGCTGAAATTAATCAGATGCAAGAGAAGTATAATAGTTTGGGTCAGCATATGTTAACATTGAATCATATACCTGGTGAGGAGAATCCAGCTGATTTCGTGTCTCGAGGTTTACCTTATGCTAAATTTGTAAATGCTGTATCATGGTTTAAAGGGCCGAGCTGGTTAGTAAATAAAGCTAATTGGCCTGTACAAAAGGCGTATATTGCTCCTGTTGAAATTACTGTGACCACCACTCCAATAGTTTGTCCTTCCTTAGCCATTGATATAAATAGGTATTCTTCTTTACCCACACTAATCAATGTAACTAAGTTGATGTTTAAACTTCTAAACAAGATGAATATTTCATTTAAGTTTTCACATCCTCTTGAATATTGGATAAAGAGGGTACAGGAAGAAATCTATGGAAATGAGATTAAATTGATGATGGAAGGTAAAATTGTGAAAGGTTCCATAATAGAGAAATTAGGGCTGTATTTAGAGAACAATGTAATTTGGTGCAGAGGTAGGTTACAAAAAGCTGAATTGGGTGATTATGCTAAACACCCTATCTTACTGCCCAAAACTCATCATCTAACAAATTTAATTGTTTTAAATGCCCATAAAAATGTAATGCATTTTGGGGTACAAGATACCTTAAATTGTATTAGGGAAACTTTCTGGATTCCACGAGGATGGCAAAGTGTAAAAAGGGGGATTAAATCTTGAGTAATATGTCGCCGTGTGGAAGCCAGATCCTATATGTACCCACGTCCTCCACCATTGCCAAATGAGCAATTTGAGTCATTTAGCAACAAACTCTGCCCGGCCGCAGTGTGGAAAATACTGTAGGTATTTTCCGGAAATACAGTGTTTTATATGTAAATTGATGGCCTATATTGTATTTAATAAAAATTATATTATAAAAAATGGGAAGCTCGGTGCCTGCGTGGATGAGCAGGGATAAGTCGCCATGTTTTTGAATGAGCCAAGAAAACGTTAGTGAAAATAAGAAGAATTTTCATTGCTCTAGAGATTACATTAGGCTTACACCTCTCAAATAGAAGCCGAAATTGTTGGATGTGCATTTCTGCATAATTTGAGCATTAAATCGATGTACAGGACAGCTCCAGGAACCTCAGATAAGCTATCTAAATTATGTTTGCAATTCTGGCCAGTATTATCATCATAAATTTAGCTAGAGGGAGGTTTTTGAATATGATAAACAGTAATCTCCAGACAAATTGGTGAGTGTTATGATTATAAATTCTCCTTCTGTTATATAAATGTGTATATGTAATCATTTATTAATTTTAATATACAGTCCACAAAAATTATAATAATTTTACCAAAATTCCTGGTGTGTATGGACATTTCATTTGCAATTAATATAGGTCTAGAGCAACTTGTGGAGAGATAGATGGTAGGTATCGAAGGAGGACCTAGGTGTCCTAAAAATTCCTACTTGCCTCTGTAACTTTGATAAATAATAATTATCTTTGTTACCATTTACTTGTATGTATGTAATGAGATTCATCCAGGTAAATGTAATTTTCCACAAGTACTATCACCTGATTAATAATTCCCCACATACTCCTCTTCCTACACCTGCTGAGACTGGGAATATGGCACCTTAATAATAACAACAATCTGTATTTCTTCAGGTACAACTTATACAGAATTAGCTGAGGTCAATGATATACAATATAGACAGCCCCCTGGTTATGCAGAACATTTCGGGGATTTAGGTTAATTTTGTCCCCATTATGCGACCTACACCAGTCGACTAACATCCATGTTTCTACTTGCTGCTAAGTGAACAGGGACAGTAGGTGTCTTAAAGAAACACCCCCTAATGTTTGAACGCATACCAGGGATCGAACCACAGACCTCAGTGTCTGAACTGAGTGTGCTACCATCCGAGCTACCGAGTTCTTCGCAAATCACTGAATGCAGCACGAATAAACCAGTGACAGCTGGAGACATTGGCTACCCCACTTTTCGCGCTTAATTTGACACCATCTTTCTGCGCCCGCCACCATAGTGCCACGTCCAGTCAACAAATTTTATGATAGCGAGTTGTGGAAAAGGACAAACAATGTAGTCACATCAGAAGAGTCACACAGAAGGCTGGGAATTACAGTATTGTCATCACTCTATTAACACTTCAGAACAGTGTGCACTTTACTGTTATGCTTCAGTCAGATGATTTCCTTCACGAGACAAGTGAGTTACTTTTGAAGTCAGTTTAGTCATTTTAGTGGTTCAGTAGTGTCGCTAGTGATTTACCTGAGTCACTAGTTGTTCACCTTAAGCAATATTGACTAGAGCCACTAGTAATTTTTCTTGAATCACTAATAAATCATCTGAATAATTAATCAACGTAGTCGTAATTTACTATAATTGCTAGAGCTTCGCCTGAGTCACTAGTAGTTGAACTGAGTCACTGGTAGTTGAATTGAGTCGCTGGTAGTTTAACTGAGTCAATAGTAGTTGAATTGAGTCACTGGTAGTTGAACTGAGTCTCTTGTAGTTTAACTGAGTCACTGGTAGTTGAACTGAGTCACTGGCAGTTGAACTAAGTCACTAGTAGCTGAACTGAGTAACGAATAATTCATCTGAGCCACTAGTGGTTCCCTATTCAATGGGGGCTCATTGTCGTGGTGAAGAGGCTCTTGGTCTGAGGAATTAGACCTGTCGGTCTCCTTCCTCAGACTGAACCTGTGGAAAATACTGTGTATATTTTCCAGAAATTCAGTATTTATATGTATATAGATGACCATACTGTATTTAATAACATTTATGTCATAGAAAATGGGAAACTGAGCCTGGGGAGAAGGGACAGTCGCCATTGTTGTTTGAATTGAACAGAACGTTAGTGTAATGGGAAGAATTTTTCGTGCTCTAGAGGTTAAAATTAGGCTGACACCTCTCAAATAGGAGGCGAAATTGTTGGATGTGCAGTCCTGCATAACTTGAGATATCAGGCGACTGGACAAGACAGCTCCAGGAACCCCAGCTTAGTTATGTCTATATTATGTTTATAGTTCTGGCCAGTATTATTATCATAAATGTAGACAGGGGGGTTTTCTGAGTATGATACAACTTGGTCTCCAGTCAAATTGGTGAGTGACTTTAAGATATTCTCCTTCTGTTATGTAAATGTATATATATATATATATATATATATATATATATATATATATATATATATATATATATATATATATATATATATATATATATATAATTATTTATTAATTTAATATACAGTCCACAAATTTATATATTTACCAGCATTCCTGGTGATGTATTTTTTATTTGTAAGTAATAGGTCCAGAGCAACTTGTGGATATGACAGTGGTAGGTATCGAAGGGGGACAATTTTTGCGACCTAGGTGTCCCAAATTCCTACTTGTCTAACTGATAAATAATAATTATCTATGTTCATTTATTGTTATGTACATCATGATACATTCAGATAAATGCAATTTTCCACAGAACCTAATTACCCCCCAATCCCCCTTTCCCTATCCCATCCTCCCTACCCTCCCTTTTCCCTTTCCTCCTTCTCCTCCCTGTCCCTCCCTTATTCCCTTTCCTATTTTTGGCCTGTAGGATTCTTCCCACAGGCATGCTGGTTCCTAGGTAGGGGGAAGGGTACCGGTGTCCATCCCATTCTGTTGAGGTTCTTGGAGGTGATGTAGTTTGCCGTGGAATCTGGATCACCTGGAGATGTCCCAATCCCTCTCTGGTATCCTGGGGGGTGGTTTTAGGTGTCTTTCGGGTGATGGGTATATCTCTGGAAGATGCCTTTCAGATTCTGGGGGTGGCTGCCGAAGGAGGTATGCTTTGTGGTGGATATCCGGCCGCCTTCTCTTTTGTCCACCGAGGTAGCTCGGCAGATGTGAAGTTGCTCTCCTGGATTGCTGGTTTACGGGCATGAAGGGTAGGGTATGGCACGGCTTCCATGCTGCATCTGCGCTACTTGTGGTTCTGAGGTCCTCTTCGGAGCGGAGGGAGATTTCCGGCCCTTTCATTCCTCCTAGGAACTATTCCTCCTCACTCCCCCCTTTTTTTATTCTTTTTTTATTTTTATTTTCTTTTCTTCTTTCTTTTTTTTTCTTAAAAACAAAAAGACAAGAAGTAACCTAACCATGGAGTTCCCAATCCATGAACCTCCTACCCCTGGGCCCCTACTTGATACCGCACCTCATTCTGACCCTGTCTCGTTTTTTGACCACTCTTCAGACACCCCTGATACCCCTGTACCTATTACTGGTGCTGTTTCCTCACCTGCTTCAGGTACTGGGGCTTTGACTGACTCCTTCGATTTGTCTGACCTCCACTCTCCTTTGACTATGCTTCCAGCCTCTCCCTCTACGATGCGGCAATTTTCAAATCGCCTGCCCGTTTCACGACGGACCAACTCCAGTCCCACTCCTAAATGCCAACGACAATCTCCTGATGATGTTACTTCATTACCTTCCCATTCTACTCGGAAAAGACCGACACGTCATGCACTCCCTCTCCATGCTCAGTTTCGGACCACACAATGGACTAAATTCTTTACTTTAAGACTGACTTCTTCTTCTGCCTATCTTTCTGACCATAGTATTGGCAAAGCGCTCCTGCACCATGTTGGTAGAGATATTTCATTACATACTCTCAAGAGTGGTACGGGCATCGTCACTGTCCAGAATGCTACCCAAGCTCATGATCTTTCTCTCCTTTCACATATCGATACTACTCCTATCACTATTGAAAAACATCTTTCTCTCAATTCTTGTAGTGGTACTGTCATTCTGCCCCATACCATAGTCCAACAGAATTTCCAGACATGTGGCAATGACATTCTTGAACAGCTGGAACTCCAGGATCTCCCAATCCTTAAAGTAGACACTTATGTCCTTCCTGCCCACGGGCAGAGACAATACCCTTGCAATGTGTCTCGATTAATTTTCGACAGCCATGAACTCCCATCCTCTGCTTATGTCGCAGGACATCGATTACAAGTTTGAAAGGTGATCCCTACACCGCAACAGTGTAGAAATTGCTGGCATTTTGGTCACCCAGCAAAATATTGCAGATCTATAGCTGAATGCCCAGTCTGTGGTGCCGAAGACCATTCTAATACGTCTTGCAGTCGACCTCCCTCTTGCCTTAATTGTCATGAGGCTCACCCTTCGTACTCTCACCATTGCCAAGTCTACTTAAATGAGCTTGAAATCCATTGCCTCAAAGAGGCAGAAGGTCTCCCTTATGCTATGGCAGTTTCTCATCTCTGCCTCAAAGGGAGACTACCCTGTGTTTCTTATTCTCGTGTTTCAAAACGTCCCCCACTTCTGGGGTCCCATCTTCTGCAGCCTCCTCTGTGGTTACTCCTCCCATAGCCACTCCGGTATCTAATTCTTTTGCTGTCCTGGGCTCTGATGTCCCTACTACAACACCTCAGTCTGTTCTCACATCTTTGCATCCTTCCTCACAAGCCCCAGTATCGACAAGACCTCATACGACACCTTATACCAATCGCCCCTCTACTTCTCAGAAATCCAAAAAATCCCCATTGCTCAAATATTCTTTGCCCCCTCCTTCCCTTCTTCCGCCTCCGTTTTTTTACCTTTCCAGTCTCTGTGCCTAGTTCTTCCCCTCTCTCTGGCTCTATTACAAGTGTGGAGGTTCACCCTCCTCCTCGTACTATGCCTTCCATCCCCATCCCCTCCCAAGTTTCTCCCTCTTCTGCCACCTCCCAGGTTTCTGCCTCTTCTGTCCCCTCCCACACTTCTCCGGTCCCCTACACTCTTTCATCCCCCTCTACTTTGGTACGGTCCATTACTGTCCCAATCTTTACTCACCCTCCTCCTTCTACCTCAAATATTGTCTCCCATATGTCTTTCAATTCAGAAACACTTGAAGCCATTTCAGAATATATTGCAGAGACTAAACCTTCAATGGACACTGATCCACCTCCTGTTCCTTCTCTTCCCTCTCCTCCATCTCTACAACTCCATTCTTTGCAACGCTCCATTCCTTCGCTGCTTGAACGTCTTCCGATGCCACTGCACATTGACTTTTCTAACCCCTCTAGTCCGTAGGTGCCCTTCCCTATGGATTCTTGGTATTTTCTTCATTGGCAATCATGGCCTATTTACAGTGGAATATCTGCTGCCTCAGGGGTAATCGGGGTGAGCTTCAGATGTTGCTTTCCAGGTTTTCCCCTGTTGGTGCTTGCTTACAAGAACCAAAATTACACTCAGCTGTTTTCCTCAGGCTATAATTTATTGTATTCTTCGGATCCTTTCTCAGATGGGACCTTTAATGAAAGTGCCCTTTTTCTACTCAGTGATATTCCGTACTGTCAAATATTTGTCCATACCTCACTGCATTACACTGCAGTCTGTATCCACTTGAATAAGTGGTTTACAATTTGTTCTTTATATCTCTCTCCTTCTCGAGCATTTTCTATCCCATATTTTGCCTTTATTGTTTCATCCTTACCACCACCACTTCTGTTATTTGGCGATTTTAATGCCCACCATTTCCGCTGGGGGGGGGTCTCATTGTGACTCACATGGCATCCAGTTGGAGGCTTTTCTCGCCTTTCACCCCCTCCATGTTTTAAAATACGGGTACTCCCACCCATTTTGATCCTCGTACTCATACTCTCTCTTGCATCGATCTATCGGTCTGCTCTTCCTCCACTGTACTAGACTTCGCCTGGTCTGTTCTACCGGACTTACATGACAGCGATCATTTTCCAATCATTCTTACTTCTCCTTCATATTCACCACCTTTCCATAGCCCTCGCTGGCAATTTGATCAGGCAAATTGGGACCTTTACTCACAACTCACTGCTTTTAGTGAGGTTCCTTCTTCATCCTCCATTGATGAGCTCCTACACCTCTTCTTGACGTCAGTTTTCACCGCAGCTTCTCATTCTATACCCCAAACCTCAGGCAGGCATTCTCAGAAGCGCGTGCCTTGGTGGTCTCCTGCTTGTGCTCGTGCAGCTGCATGGGGCAGGTACCGGTACAATAGAACCGATGAGAGACTTATTGATTTTAAGCAGAAGCGTGTGATTGCTTGCCGTGTCATCCATGATGCTAAACGCACTTGGTGGTGAGATTATGTTTCCACCATCACCTCTGCTTCCTCTATGAGTGTAGTCTGGAAAAAAGTGAGAAAATTGAGTGGTAAATACTCTCCTGACCCGACTCCTGTTCTACGGGTCGCCGGTGTTGATGTAGCAAACCCTCTTGACATTGCCATTGAAATTGGCACTCATCTGGTCCATATTTCCCGGGGACTCCATCTATGCCCCTCGTTTCTTTCCTCAAAGTCTGCCAGAGAGTTAGTACCCTTGGACTTTTCTTCTCTCAGAGAAGAGCAGTATAATGTGCCTTTTACACTTCAGGAACTGGAGGCAACACTCTCAGCTTGCCGATCATCGGCAGCTGGGCCTGACGACATTCATATTCATATGTTACAACATTTACATCAGTCAGCCCTTGTAGTCCTCTTACACCTCTTCAATCTTATTTGGTCACAAGGAGTTCTTCCCCAGCTGTGGAAATCTGCCATTGTTCTCCCTTTCCACAAGCCGGGTACTACGGGACATGATGCTTCCCATTATCGTCCCATCGCTCTTACTAGTGCAGTTTGCAAAGTGATGGAACGTCTGGTAAATCGACATTTAATGTGGTATTAGAGACACACAACAGTCTCTCCACTAGTCAATATGGCTTTCGTAAGGGCCGCTCTACCATAGACCACTTACTACGCTTGGATACGTATGTCCGTAATGCCTTTGCGAATAATCACTCAGTTATTGCCATATTTTTTGACCTTGAGAAGGCATATGACACAACTTGGAGGTATAATATTTTGGCCCAAGCCCTCTCCTTGGGCCAACGAGGCAATCTACCATCCTTCCTTAAGAACTTTTTAACTGACAGACATTTCCGTGTTCGAGTCAATAATGTGCTTTCCCCAGACTTCGTCCAAGCTGAAGGTGTCCCTCAGGGATGTGTTCTGAGCACAACACTTTTTCTCCTTGCTATAAATGATTTGGCCTCTGTTCTTCCACCCAATATTTGGTCATCACTCTATGTTGATAACTTTGCTATTGCTTGTGCAGGCGCTGACTGTCAACTCATTACAGTTTCTCTCCAGCATGCAGTCGACCGTGTTTCTAATTGGGCCAATTGGGTTTAAATTTTCCAGTACCAAAGCTCACCAAATTACTTTCACTAGACGCTCTGTCATCTCCGATCATCCTTTGTACCTCTATGGCTCCTGTATCCCTGAACGTGATATAGTCAGGTTTCTAGGCCTTCTCTTTGACTGTAGGCTATCCTGGAAACCTCATATTACCTCTCTGAAGGCAACTTGTCACAGCCGGCTGAACCTTCTTAAAACCCTTGCTCATCTTTTCTGGGAAGCTGATCGTTGAACTCTGCTTCGCCTACATTCAGCCCTCATTTTATCGAAACTCGATTATGGTGACCAGATTTATTCAGCGGCCTCTCCTGCTACTCTCTCTAGCCTTAACCCCATTCATCACCAAGGATTACGTTTATGCCTTGGTGCTTTTCGCTCTTTCCCTGTTGAGAGCCTCTATGCAGAAGCAAATGTTCCATTCTTGTCTGATCGCCGTGATGCCCATTGCCTTTGCTACTATGTATGCTCTCACGATCTCCGCAATCCTCCCATTTGTAGAATGGTCACTGATATTAGTAGACATTCTTTATTTGTTCGCCGCCCCTGTTTGCTCTGTCCCTTTTCTCTTCACCTACATTCGCTCTTGTCTTCCCTTCAGTTCCCACCTTTATATGTTCATGTAGCATCTCACTTTTCCCTACCCCCCTGGGAAGTTCCAGCTGTTCGGGTCTGTTCTTTTTCACTCCCTTGCTCGAAAGCCCAACTGCCTACGGTGGCTACCCGCTCTCTTTTTCTTGACCACTTCCACTCTCATTCTCATGCCATTGCAGTGTACACAGATGGCATCGGATTCACAACAGTGTTTCCGGACAGCGTCGTGCGAGGGCATTTACAATCTTCGGCTAGCATTTTTACTGCTGAATTGTATGCCATTCTTGCAGCACTTATTCGTATTGCATCTATGCCTGTGTCATCATTTGTGGTTGTCTCAGACTCCCTTAGTGCTCTACAGGCTATACAGAAATTTGATACACCTCACCCCCTAGTTCTCCGTATCCAACTTTGGCTACGCCGTATCTCTACCAAGCATAAAGATATTGATATTCTTTTTTGTTGGGTCCCTGGTCATGTCAACGTACAGGGCAATGAACAGGCAGACACTGCTGCGCAGCCAGCAGTACATGACCTACGAATTTCATATAGAGGTGTTCCATTCCCAGACTATTTTTTTGTAATAGCTACCCACCTTCACACCCGGTGGCAACAACGTTGGTCAACTTTACTCGGTAACACTTCATTCTATTAAACCGAGCATAGGTTACTGGCCGTCTTCTTGTCATCAGTGCCGAGGTTGGGAGACAACTCTCTCCCGCCTTCGCATTGGCCACTCTAGTCTTACTCATGAGTATCTCATGGAGAGGCACCCTGTTCCTCTCTGTGAGCAGTGTCAAGTTCCAGTATCGATTAGCCACATTCTGTTAGACTGCCCTCTCTATCAACGAGCACGCAGAATTTACCTCCAACGTCGTCTCCACTCTCCTACTCTCTCTTTACCTTCCCTTCTTGCTGATGGACCCTCCTTTAATCCTGACTCTCTCATTGACTTTTTGACAACGACTGATTTACTCCACAAACTCTGATGATGATACTTTTCGCACTCCCCTCAGCCCTTTCTACCTCAATCTCTTGCTGTCCTCTACCCTTTCACCATCCACTGCCCCGCTGTTCTCCGTAACCGATTACTCATCCATCTCCTTTTTGTCACCTGATACCCTCGCTTCCTTCCTGGCCTGCAGCGCTGTATAGCCCTTGTGGTTTAGCGCTTCTTATTGATTATAATAATAATAATACTAGTGGTTCACCTGAGTCATTAGCAAATGAACTGAGTCACTCGTAGTTCACCCAAGTTAGTACTCAACTGAATTATAACTTATCTTCAGCAGGTCACCAGGAGCTCAGCTGCTGTGAAAACTCTCAACAAACCCGGTAAAAATCTGGTGAGTAACTAACATTTTTTTTTTTTTTTGTTAGAACGAGACAGTTTAGAATAAAACAGTTTAGAATAAGACAGTTTAGAAAAAGACAGTTAAAATAAGACAGGTTAGAATAATTCAGTTTAGAATAAGACAGTTTAGAATAAGACAATTTAGAATAAGAGAGTTTAGAATAAAGCAGTTTAGAAAAGGACAGTTAATTGTGGCTTATTCTAAGAACAGCGCAAAACTTATACGGATCATAGTGCCCCTGGGGAATTAAGTCAATTAGGCTCAAAGAAAATATAAGTCCAATTCCTTGGATCAAGAGCCTATTACCGGGCAGAGTAAGATAAAATAAAGATAAAAGTTCTGCTATATCCATAACGTTTCTTCCAGTATAAGGTAGAAATGCACTGAAAAACTTAAGTTCCATTTCTTATTCCTCGGACATTTGGAAGTTTTATTTTTTGAAAACAAGTTTGAAGAAAAGGGCAGGATATATTTTGTTAACTACATAAGATGAAGCAGATTGTTGAGTGTGACCATCACTTTATTGTGATTGTTGAGTGTGACCATCACTTTATTGTGATTGTTGAGTGTGTGTGACCACTTTAATGTGATTGTTGAGAGTGACCATCACTTTATTGTGATTGTTGAGTGTGACCATCACTTTATTGTGATTGTTGAGTGTGACCATCACTTTATTGTGATTGTTGAGTGTGTGTGACCACTTTAATGTGATTGTTGAGTGTGACCATCACTTTATTGTGATTGTTGAGTGTGACCATCACTTTATTGTGGTTGTTGAGTGTGACCATCACTTTATTGTGGTTGTTGAGTGTGACCATCACTTTATTGTGATTGTTGAGTGTGACCATCACTTTATTGTGATTGTTGAGTGTGTGTGACCACTTTAATGTGATTGTTGAGTGTGACCATCACTTTATTGTGATTGTTGAGTGTGACCATCACTTTAATGTGATTGTTTAGTGTGACCATCACTTTATTGTGATTGTTGAGTGTGACCATCACTTTAATGTGATTGTTTAGTGTGACCATCACTTTATTGTGATTGTTTAGTGTGACCATCACTTTATTGTGATTGTTTAGTGTGACCATCACTTTATTGTGATTGTTTAGTGTGACCATCACTTTATTGTGATTGTTTAGTGTGACCATCACTTTATTGTGATTGTTTAGTGTGACCATCACTTTATTGTGATTGTTTAGTGTGACCATCACTTTATTGTGATTGTTGAGTGTGACCATCACTTTATTGTGATTGTTGAGTGTGACCATCACTTTATTGTGATTGTTGAGTGTGACCATCACTTTAATGTGATTGTTGAGTGTGACCATCACTTTTTTGTGATTGTTGAGTGTGACCATCACTTTATTGTGTTTGTTGAGTGTGACCATCACTTTATTGTGATTGTTGAGTGTGACCATCACTTTATTGTGATTGTTGAGTGTGACCATCACTTTAATGTGATTGTTGAGTGTGACCATCACTTTAATGTGATTGTTGAGTGTGACCATCACTTTATTGTGATTGTTGAGTGTGACCATCACTTTATTGTGTTTGTTGAGTGTGACCATCACTTTATTGTGATTGTTGAGTGTGACCATCACTTTATTGTGATTGTTGAGTGTGACCATCACTTTATTGTGATTGTTGAGTGTGACCATCACTTTATTGTGATTGTTGAGTGTGACCATCACTTTATTGTGATTGTTGAGTGTGACCATCACTTTATTGTGATTGTTGAGTGTGACCATCACTTTAATGTGATTGTTGAGTGTGACCATCACTTTAATGTGATTGCTGAGTGTGACCATCACTTTATTGTGATTGTTGAGTGTGACCATCACTTTATTGTGATTGTTGAGTGTGACCATCACTTTATTGTGATTGTTGAGTGTGTGTGACCATCACTTTAATGTGATTGTTGAGTGTGACCATCACTTTATTGTGATTGTTGAGTGTGACCATCACTTTATTGTGACTGTTGTGTGTGACCATCACTTTATTGTGATTGTTGAGTGTGACCATCACTTTATTGTGATTGTTGAGTGTGACCATCACTTTATTGTGATTGTTGTGTGTGACCATCACTTTATTGTGATTGTTTAGTGTGACCATCACTTTATTGTGATTGTTGAGTGTGACCATCACTTTATTGTGATTGTTGAGTGTGTGTGACCATCACTTTAATGTGACTGTTGAGTGTGACCATCACTTTATTGTGATTGTTGTGTGACCATCACTTTATTGTGATTGTTGAGTGTGACCATCACTTTATTGTGATTGTTGAGTGTGTGTGACCACTTTAATGTGATTGTTGAGTGTGACCATCACTTTATTGTGATTGTTGAGTGTGACCATCACTTTATTGTGATTGTTGAGTGTGTGTGACCACTTTAATGTGATTGTTGAGTGTGACCATCACTTTATTGTGATTGTTGAGTGTGACCATCACTTTATTGTGATTGTTTAGTGTGACCATCACTTTATTGTGATTGTTGAGTGTGACCATCACTTTATTGTGATTGTTGAGTGTGACCATCACTTTATTGTGATTGTTTAGTGTGACCATCACTTTATTGTGATTGTTGAGTGTGACCATCACTTTAATGTGATTGTTGAGTGTGACCATCACTTTATTGTGATTGTTGAGTGTGATCATCACTTTATTGTGATTGTTGAGTGTGACCATCACTTTATTGTGATTGTTGAGTGTGACCATCACTTTATTGTGATTGTTGAGTGTGACCATCACTTTATTGTGATTGTTTAGTGTGACCATCACTTTATTGTGGTTGTTGAGTGTGACCATCACTTTATTGTGATTGTTGAGTGTGACCATCACTTTATTGTGATTGTTGAGTGTGACCATCACTTTATTGTGATTGTTGAGTGTGACCATCACTTTATTGTGATTGTTGAGTGTTACCATCACTTTATTGTGATTGTTGAGTGTGTGTGACCATCACTTTAATGTGATTGGTGAGTGTGACCATCACTTTATTGTGATTGTTGTGTGTGACCATCACTTTATTGTGATTGTTTAGTGTGACCATCACTTTATTGTGATTGTTGAGTGTGACCATCACTTTATTGTGATTGTTGAGTGTGTGACCATCACTTTCATGTGATTGTTGAGTGTGTGACCATCACTTTATTGTGATTGTTGTGTGCGACCATCACTTTATTGTGATTGTTGAGTGTGACCATCACTTTAATGTGATTGTTGAGTGTGACCATCACTTTAATGTGATTGTTGAGTGTGTGACCATCACTTTCATGTGATTGTTGAGTGTGTGACCATCACTTTATTGTGATTGTTGAGTGTGACCATCACTTTATTGTTATTGTTGAGTGTGACCATCACTTTATTGTGATTGTTGAGTGTGACCATCACTTTATTGTGATTGTTGAGTGTGTGTGACCATCACTTTATTTTGATTGTTGAGTGTGACAAACACTTTATTGTGATTGTTGAGTGTGACAATCACTTTATTGTGATTGTTAAGTGTGACCATCACTTTATTGTGATTGTTGAGTGTGACAATCACTTTATTGTGATTGTTAAGTGTGACCATCACTTTATTGTAATTGTTGAGTGTGTGACCATCACTTTGATGTGACTGTTGAGTGTGACCATCACTTTATTGTGATTGTTGAGTATGACGATCATTTTAATATGATTGTTGAGTGTGATCATCACTTTTATGTGATTGTTGACTGTGTGAACATCACTTTACTGTGATTGTTGAATGTAACTATCACTTTTATGTGATTGTTGAGAGTGACAATAACTTTAATGTGATTGTTGAGTGTGACCTTCACTTTTATGTGATTTTTAAGGGTGACCATTACCTTAATGTGATTGTTGAGTGTGTGACCATCACTTTAATGTGATCGTTGAGAGTGTAACCATCACTATGAATGTTAGCGTGATTGATGAATGTGTGACAATCACTATGAATATTAATGATTTGATGAGTGTGTAACCATCACTATGAATATTAATGTGATTGTTGAGTGTGTGACCATCACTGTGAATATCATTGTGATTTAGATCAACGGTGCTGATGCTGTTTAACTAGTAATTTTACATAATTTCAGTATTTTATAAATATATTTCGCGAGTCATTTAACACGAGCCAAACAGCACTCCATACATGTATATTAACATCGAGTTACCATACATGTATATTAACATCAGATTACCAAACGTGTACATTAAGATCAGGTTACCATACATGTATATTAACATCAGATTACCAAACGTGTACATTAAGATCAGGTTACCATACATGTATATTAACATCAGATTACCAAACGTGTACATTAAGATCAGGTTACCATACATGTATATTAACATCAGATTACCAAACGTGTACATTAAGATCAGGTTACCATACATGTATATTAACATCGGGTTACCATACATGTGTAATAAAATCAGGTTACCATACAGGTATATTAACATCAGGTTACCGAACATGTATATTAACATCGGGTTACCATACATGTATATTAACATCAGGTTACCAAACGTGTACATTAACATCAGGTTACCATACATGTACATTAACACGAGGTTACCATACAGGTATATTAACATCAGGTTACCGAACATGTATATTAACATCAGGTTACCAAACGTGTACATTAACATCAGGTTACCATACATGTACATTAACACCAGGTTACCATACAGGTATATTTACATCTGGTTACCATACATGTATATTAACATCAGGTTACCAAACGTGTACATTAACATCAGGTTACCATACATGTACATTAACACTAGGTTACCATACATGTATATTAACATCAGGATACCATACATGTATATTAACACCAGGTTACCAAACGTGTACATTAACATCAGGTTACCATACATGTACATTAACACCAGGTTACCATACAGGTATATTAACATCAGGTTACCAAACGTGTACATTAACATCAGGTTACCATACATGTACATTAACACCAGGTTACCATACATGTATATTAACACCAGGTTACCATACATGTATATTAACATCAGGTTACCATACAAGTATATTAACATCAGGTTAACATACATGTATATTAACATCAGGTTACCATACATGTATATTAACATCAGGTTACCATAAATGTATATTAACATCAGGTTACTATACATGTATATTAACATGAGGTTATTATATATGTATAATAACGTCAGGTTACCATACATGTATATTAACATCAGGTTACCATACATGTATATTAACATCAGATTACCAAACGTGTACATTAACATCAGGTTACCATACATGTACATTAACACCAGGCTACCATACAGGTATATTAACATCAGGTTACCATACATGTATATTAACATCAGGTTACCATACATGTATATTAACATCAGGTTACCATACATGTATATTAACATCAGGTTACCATACATGTATATTAACATGAGGTTACTATATATGTATATTAACATCAGGTTACCATACATGTATATTAACATGAGGTTACTATATATGTATATTAACATCAGGTTACCATACATGTATATTAACATGAGGTTACTATATATGTATATTAACACCAGGTTACCATACATGTATATTAACATGAGGTTACCATACATGTATATTAACATGAGGTTACCATACATGTATATTAACATCAGGTTACCATACTGAACGTTGCGACTCTGGAAATATTATGAGGTTGGTCAGCTGTGTCTCTCCATCCTCAGTTACATCACTCTCGCTACACTAGTTGTTCCCTTTTCTTATTAAGCTCCAGCATGAAAATATTTTGTAGATGAATGGTTCAGAGAACCGACATGTTGATAAATTAGACACATGTGCAACTCTTGGGTATCTTTATTGAGGAAACGTTTCGCCACACAGTGGCTTCATCAGTCCATACATAGGAGAAACTTGAAGAACAGGAGGAGAATGAGGTAATCAGTCAATCTACTCAAGATTGACGGACTGAACACATCGACTCAAGGTTGAGGGACTGATTACCTCATTCTCCTCCTGTTCTTCAAGTTTCTCCTATGTATGGACTGATGAAGCCACTGCGTGGCGAAACGTTTCCTCAATAAAGACACCCTAGAGTTGCACATGTGTCTAATTTATCAACATGAAAATATTTGTGTTAAAATATAAATAAATAAAGTCAGTTCCTGATCAGCCGGGCTGTGGCTCGTACGTTGGTTTGCGTGCAGCCAGCAGCAACAGCCTGGTTGATCAGGGGCTGATCCACCAGGAGGCCTGGTCACAGACCGGGCCGCGGGGGCGTTGACCCCCGAAACTCTCTCCAGGTAAACTCCAGGTAAGCGTAAAAAAACTGAAATGCCTGAAAAACTCACTTGATCACTAATTTATTTATGTTTGTGTCTTTATTATGTACCAGTATATACCCAAGACTTGTGGCTATATGCGTTATTACAATTCTACTTCCCACTATCTGGTTAATAAAGGTTTTTGCTAAAAAATCTCATTTGTGGTTTTGGCGGCGGTCGCCATGGCCAAGAACACTCATTACTGGACTCTCTTCTTGCTAAATTAAAGAGAAAACAGGTTTTCTAACAACTTGTCAACGCGTTTTCAAACTGCAGAGAATAAACGTGTTCTGTACTGTGAGGTGTGTTGTTGTAACTTGTTCCGTGACGTGTTGTTGTGAGGTGTGTTGTGACTCGTTCCGTGACGTGTTGTTGTGAGGTGTGTTGTGACTCGTTCCGTGACGTGTTGTTGTGAGGTGTGTTGTTACTCGTTCCGTGACGTGTTGTTGTGAGGTGTGTTGTAACTCGTTCCGTGACGTGTTGTTTTGAGGTGTGTTGTAACTCGTTCCGTGACGTGTTGTTGTGAGGTGTGTTGTAACTTGTTCCGTGACGTGTTGTTGTGAGGTGTGTTGTAACTCGTTCCGTGACGTGTTGTTGTGAGGTGTGTTGTAACTCGTTCCGTGACGTGTTATGTGAGGTGTTGTTGTGAGGTATTGTGTGAGGTGTTGTTGTGAGGTATTGTGTGAGGTGTTGTTGTGAGGTGTTGTGCGAGGTGTTGTTGTGAGTTGTTGTTTGAGGTGTTGTGTGAGGTGTTGTGTGAGGTGTGTTGTTATGAGGTGTTTTGTAAGATGTGTTGTTGTAACGTGTTCCGTGAGGTGTTGTGTGAGGTGTTGTTGTGAGGTGTTGTGTGTTGTTGTGAGGTGCTATTGTGAGGTGTTGTGTGAGGTGTGTTGTTGTGACGTGTTGTTGTGAGGTGTTGTTTGAGGTGTGTTGTTGTGAGGTGTGTTGTTGTGACGTGTTGTTGTGAGGTGTTGTTTGAGGTGTGTTGTTGTGAGGTGTGTTGTTGTGAGGTGTTGTGTGTTGTTGTGAGGTGCTGTTGTGAGGTGTTGTGTGAGGTGTGTTGTTGTGACGTGTTGTTGTGAGGTGTTGTTTGAGGTGTGTTGCTGTGAGGTGTTGTTATGAGGTGTTGGTGTGAGGTGTGTTGTTGTGAGGTGTTGTATGAGGTGTGTTGTTGTGACGTGTTAGATTTACCGAGAACAAGCGAGATGAGCCAAGAACCAGTCAGATTTACGGAGAACCGGGAACAAGCTTGAATTTACCGAGAACAAGTCAGACTGTACAAAGTCAGTTACGGTACAGGTGTTAGAAACAGTACATAATTTGATACGTCAGGAGTACGTTTTACACATTCATTATACAATTTTATTTAAACTCTTGAATACGGTACACGCTTTGGATAATTAAAATATATGTGTAAAACAGCACATTTTACTGGGAAAATACGACAAAATTACAGCAAAGTACAAATATTGTTTCAGTCAAGTCCGGTATCTTCAGAACCTTCCAGTCCGTTGATAGCTTCACGATGTCGTTTGTCCAGTTTAGCGGGATCCAGGGTTTGTCGATTGATGGCATGAAGATATTGTCTCTGAGTCTTGGCAGCAATTTTACTAAATAATCTTGGAACTGTGGCGCTATTTTCAGAAATTCGTTAGAAAGATGAAGGGATTTAAAATTAAACTCGTAGGTGTCCTTTGCACGTAACAAGCCTGTTTTTTTTTCCGAAAATTAAATCAACAATGCTGTTTTTTAGTTTATCGTTTGTTCCAACTGTATGCCGGAGATGGCGCCGGATGTTCTCTTCCATGTGACGGTGACATAGTATGTGACGCTTCAGGAAAACTTTGTCGAATGGCCTTCATGATCGCCTTTTCTTTGTCATTGCCAATAACTAGGTCAGAGAGCCCTAGTTCTGTGTTTAAATAAGCTTCTAGTTTGGTACGGAGATGCGAGAAAAAACGCTGATAGCTATCTGCTTGGCCGTCCCAGTGGAGAAATGAAGTACCGAGCGTGATCGGTGAGCTTTGCGTCGACGTGAGCACCAGATATTTCTGCCTGAAAACTGTCAGAGTCAGGAAGCAAGTGCCGACATTAAAAGTCAGATCGATACTGAGCAATGATCCTCCCGGAGCTGAACAAAAATTCTTGAAATCTCGGAGCTCCGAAAGGACATAGGAACGTACTGCTTTGGTAATAGGGTAGTTGAACGGTCTGCCTAGTAGGGTTATCGAAGTTAAAACCTTGGGTAATTTCAAATTTAGGTTAGATAAATACCCTATCACCCTACTCTGACGATGGTCCAAGGAACATAAGAACATAAGAAAGAAGGAATACTGCAACAGGCCTACTGGCCTATGTGAGGCAGGTCCAATTTCCCCACCGGCTGAAGCCAATGCCTTGACCTAGTGATGTCAGACACGTCACTTAAGGGAGAAGCACGGCATCCGATCTAGTAGCACAAGCTAGTCAGGTCCAACTCACACCCACCCACACCCACTCATTTTTTTATCCAACCTATTTTTAAAACTACACAACGTCTTAGCTTCTGTACAGTACTCGGGAGTTTATTTCACTTATCTACAACTCTATTACCAAACCAGTGCTTTCCTATATCCTTCCTGAATCTGAATTTTTCCAGTTTAAAGCCATTGCTGCGAGTCCTGTCTATGTTAGATATTTTTAGCACGCTATTTACATCCCCTTTATTAATTCCTGTTTTCCATTTATACACCTCAATCATATCCCCCCTAATTCTACGCCTTTCTAGAGAGTGCAGATTCAGGGCCCTCAGTCTATCCTCATAGGGAAGATTTCTGATACATGGGATCAACTTTGTCATCCTCCTTTGTACGTTTTCCAGTGCATTTATATCCATTCTGTAATACGGTGACCAAAACTGCGCAGCATAATCTAAATGAGGCCTAACCAAAGATATATAGAGTTGAAGAACAACCTGAGGACTTCTATTATTTATACTTCTTGCTATGAAGCCAAGAATTCTATTAGCTTTATTGCAAACACTAATTCACTGTTATCTTCGTTTTAGATTACTGCTAACCAGAACTCCTAAATCCTTTTCGCAATCTGTAATATTAAGATTTTTATTATTTAGTTTATATGTGGCATGGTTATTTTCCTGTCCAACATTTAGAACTTTGCATTTGTCTATATTAAACTGCATCTGCCACTTCTCCGACCACTGCATCAGTCTGTTCAAATCATCCTGGAGTGCTCTAATGTCCTCATTAGAATGAACTGAACGGCCTATTTTGGTGTCATCAGAAAATTTGCTTATGTCGCTATTTATTTCCTCATCTATGTCGTTTATTTAGATTGTGAACAACAAGTGGTCCAATACTGACCCCTGAGGAACACCGGTCGTGACGTGTTCCCATTCTGATTTCTCCCCATTTATGCAAACCCTCTGTTGCCTATTTGTCAGCCATGCCTCTACCCAGGAAAAAATTTCTTCTCTTATTCCGTGTGCCTTAAGTTTCCTCAACAGCCTCTGATGTGGAACTCTATCGAAAGCCTTACTGAAGTCCATATACACAATATCATATTCAATACCATGATCTACCTCCTCAAATACCTTAGTGAAGAAAGTTAGTAAATTCGTAAGACAGGAACGCCCCTTTGTAAAACCGTGCTGAGATTCATTAATCAATTTATGCCTTTCAACATGGCTACGAATTGCTTCGGCAATTATTGATTCCATAAATTTTCCCACTATGGAGATAAGGCTTATTGGTCTATAGTTCGAAGCTAAGGACCTGTCACCTGCCTTGTAAATAGGTATTACATTTGCCATTTTCCACTTATCAGGCACTATGCCAGTTTGTAGTGATATATTGAAAAGATTAGCCAAAGGTATGCTAAGTTCCTCTTTACATTCCTTTAACACCCTTGCAAACAGTTCATCAGGGCCTGGGGATTTGTTAGGTTTTAATTTTTCTATTAGTCTGAGGATCATGTCACTAGTTACCGCAATCGTGCATAGTTTATTATCATCCTGTTCTACATAATTTGTTATTTCTGGAATTTCGCTAGTATCTTCCTGAGTAAAAACTGAGAGGAAGTAGGCATTGAAAATTTCACACATATCCTTATCACTGTCAGTGATCTGACCTGAGTTACTCTTAAGTGGGCCAATCTTGTCCCTAATCTTACTTCTGTATACCTGAAAGAATCGTTTTGGATTAGTCTTCGAATCCCTTGCAACCTTAGCCTCATAATCCCTTTTTGCTTTTCTTATTCCTTTTTTTTTATTTCTCTCTTTAATTGAACATATTGATTTCTTAACTGCCCACCCCCTCTTTTGAAATGCCTATATATGCCTCTCTTTTGACCAATGAGACGTTTTAATCTATTGTTCATCCATTTGGGATCATTTTTGTTAGATCTAATTTCTCTACTCAGAACAAAAGTTGTCTGGGCAGCTAGAACTATGCTCTGAAAAACTTCATATTGGCAACCAAGATCACCTACCTGACCCATAGTTAGGACATCCCAATTTAACCCACCCAGGTAATTTTTCAGTCTCATGAAATCGGCCAAGCGAAAGTCTGGGACAGAGATTTGATTACAGTTATCTGGGTAATTCCTTGATATATTGAAACTAAGTGATTTGTGATCGATTTCCCCAAGCTCATCATTAACCTCAAGATTATTAACTAGTGATTCTTTGTTGGCAAGAACCAAGTCAAGTAATTCTTTCCTCCAGTTGGTTCTATCACAAACTGTTTTAAAAAGCAATCCTGAACTGTATCAAGACAGTCACTAGACTCAAGATTTCCTGTCCAACAATTTGTCTAAAGTTAAAATCCCATTAATACAACATTTTCATATCTAGATGCCTTATGAATTTCGTCCCATAACAGCTTACTGCACTCCCTATCAAGGTTCTGGGCCTATAAATCACACCCAAAATTAATTTTTCACGACCCTCGAGAAACTGTAGCCAAACAGATTCTGTGTCCGATGTTTCTAATCTTATATCTTGTCTAAGACACAGTTTAAATTATCTCTGACTACATCGCCACTCCACCACCCTTTCTCTTGACCCTTTCAGTGTGGAATAGTTTACAACCCTGTATGTTGCATTCAGAGGGCACTTCTTTATCTTTCAAGTTGAACCAGGTCTCTGTTATAGCAATAATATCTATATTACCTGCACTTGCAAGTAATCTTAGCTCATCTACCTTATTTCTTAGACTCCTACTGTTGTATAGTAAACCTTAAGGGAGCTAGTCACTCGCTGCCCTCTACTATCTCTCTTTGTTTGTTGATCAATTGATTTGTCTTTACTAGCAACTTTATTTTGAATATTGTCTTTTAAATATATCCCTGAGGTATCCTGGTTATATCTGCCGTTTTCAACCCTAGTACTGCAGCCTGATTGTTTCCTACAGACACCCATACCTCTATTATCTATCAATTTAAAGTCCTAGACAAGTCATCAATGACCCCCTCAATCGAATTGGCTAATGCAACCACTCCATCCCCAGAGAGATGAACCCCATCCCTTGCATACATATGCTTGCCATAGAATCTGTCTCAGTTATCAATGAATGGGATTGCAAGTTCCTTGAAGTACCTGTCTAGCCAGCAATTTATACCAATTGCCCTAGACATCCATTCATTGCCCACTCCCCTCCTAGGCAAGATGCTACATATGATTGGGATCCCTCCCTTAGACCTGACTACATCTATGGCTGACCTGTACTTATCCAGCAGCTCCTGTCTCCTGCCATTCCCGATGTCATTTCCACCAGCACTACGACAGATAATGAGCTTGTTCTCATTGCCCGACATAATATTATCCAATGGAAATATAAACACATATGCAGTTTAATGTGATCCTTTATTGACAACGTTTCGTCCACACAGTGGGCTTTTTTAAGTCACACGCAGATTGTTCTTGGTAAATCAGAGCTTGTTCTTGGTAAATCAGAGCTTGTTCTCGGTGGTCCTCGGTTGTTCTCGGTTCATCTCGATTGTTCTCTGTAATTAGTAAGACCCACTTGTTCTCGGTAAATCCAAGCTTGTTCTCGGTTGTTCTCGGTTAATCCGAACTTCTTCTCGGTTGTTCTTGGTTCACCTCGGTTGTTCTCGGTAATTAGTAGGACCCATATCAAGTGTGCAGCTGTGTAATGAGTAATATTATGTCAGGTGTAGTGTGTAACAAAATTAACACCCACAAGTCTTGTGTACACACATGTTGCTCCAGGGTAAACAAGCCGACACTAGTGACTAATAAAGTCTGTGTGAAGACCACGATTATCGATTAAAATTCTCTCATTTTTTTTAAAGAATTTCTGTCATTAACATTAATTTTTTTGCCTCTCATGAGGAACAAGTTTTGCATATACTTTAAATTAGAATCATCCGAATCATCACTTCTATCTAATATATATTTTTCTCTGAAACGGTGCAGTGAGCTGCGCAAATATGAAATACAGTGTTGCACTATACTTTGCTCTCGCAAATATAATAGAATTATTCTTGGTAATACTTATGACGTAACTCAGGGTTAATACTCTACGTAATAATACATTAAAAATTTCTAACCGGTAAAGCATCTAGGTATTATGTAATTATTTTATCAACTGACTTAGTACCTGTTGATGGTTATTAATCATTACTGATCATTATTGATCATTATTGGTTTGTCACTCGAAGAAACATATTTGAGAGCCAGACCTCGTCTGTGTTCACGATCTTGGCTACAGAAACAATGTGATTACTTAGTTTTTTTAACTTCCTGTTTATCTTCAGTGCTGGTAATATGTTTGTTAATAGTTGAGAATTTTCTCTTAACGCTGGTGTTAGTGATGACTAGCTTATTTGATTGTTGGATGAAGCCCTTCTGCTGGCTCACCGTTCCATTCCAGAAAAAATAATTAAATATTTCATTACTTGACGTGTTTTGATCCGGTGAAGTTGTTCATTAAGTCATCAATAAACAGTTTAGTTTATCTAACAAAGTATTAATAAATGCGTCCTCCTAATATTTAAAGACCTTTCACACATTTTACTGTTTTTTTTTTTTTAATTAAAGTTTCAATTGCATTATTATCCGTTAATATTTAAAACTCTATTACTTAAAAGTTTAAATCTATTTTTGAAAGAGATCTTCTTGTATAAGTTACCTGATATGATTTCCTTTCAAATATTTTCCTCAACACTGCACCTAAACACATTATCTCGCATCTGTTGTCAAGTATAAACAGTTCAGATAAGTCTGGGAACTTTACAGCTGGTGTAGAGATACTGTAAGACGGCAAGACTTGCCAACGAATATTATAAATAGCGGAACATGATACTATTTACAGATAAAAATGATGAGAGCGAAGTTGTTATCTGTAGTGAAGGGGATGTGCTGCCTCCAGCGACACTTTTACTTATAGGTTTTTCCTAGTGGTGCTGGAAGTCAGTGAGGCAGCCTTCAAGTATTTATTGTCTTATTTATACAAGAATGGCATGCAATACCGATCAAATGAAAATTAAGACACATGTGTAGCATCTGGGTATGTTTATTGTAGACGTTTCGCCATCCAGTGGCGAGTTGGTGGAGCACCGTACGGTGCTCTTCGCACCACCTCCAAGGCTGAGGAACTGATTACCTCATCTTTTGTATTTACTTCTACTGTCTTCTAATTATGTCCAAGAATTTGTATTGATAAAGCCACTGGATGGCGAAATGTCTACAATAAATATACCCAGATGTTGCACATGTGTTTAAATTTTCATCTTGTCTTATTTAGCAATGAGTTTAGTGTGTGGCCGGTCCATGAGACGTGTTTTGTGGGGTTTGAATGAGTGTTTATGTTCACGGTCTCTGATATAAAAGTTATGTGAGATTTTCCTTATGTAAATTTTGTCGCAGCTTCCGGACAGGAACTTGTTTTACGCCAGTTTCAATGTTGTGATTTTTAGTTTTTAATAATAATAATAATAATAATAATAATAATAATAATAATAATAATAATAATAATAATAATAATAATAATAATAATATCTTTATTTACTACAGTACATATGCAAGGTATACAGTCCTAGCTGACATCAGTGACATACTACTATATAGAAAGCCGCTTGTTATACAGAGCATGTATGGCAAATTAGGTCAGTTTTGTCCCAGGATGCGACCCACACCAGTCGATTAACACCCAGGTGCCCCTTTTACTGATGGGTGAACATAGGCAACAGGTGTAAAGAAACACGTTCAATGTTTCCACCCTTTCGCGGGGAATCGAACCCGGATATGGAAAATTAAAATTACCAGGATGAATCTCATTAGATACATACTAGTACTTTTATAAATGTAACAAAGATAATTATTCTTTATCAAGGTTACAGAGACATGTAGGAATTTTAGGACATCCTAGGTGGCAAAAAATGTCCTCCTTCGATACCTACTCCGCTAATATCTCCACAAGTCACTCTGGACCTATATTAATTTCAAATGAAATATACTTCACCAGGAATTCTGATACAACATTAATATAAATATGTGGACTGTATATTAAATTTAATAAATGACTACATACACATTGAAGGAGAATTTATAATAATAAGACTCACCAATTTGTCTGGAGATTACTTGGTGTCATACACAAACCCCTGCCTAAAATATGAAGAAAATACTGGCCAGAATTTCAACATAAATAGACATCACCTGGGTTAGTTTATCCTATTCCCATCTAATTATGGAGTCCTGTTCAGTCGCCTAATTCTCACGTTCTGCAGGACTGCAAATCCAACAATTTTGGTTCCTATTTGAGAGGTTTTAAAACACAATTTAACCTCTAGAGCGACGAAAATTCTTCCGATTTCCACTGACGTTCTCTTGCCCAGTTCAAAACAATGGTGACCCCTTCCCCAGCGACATTCACCACTCTCGCTGGTTTTTTATTTATTTACAAATTAATTTTTATTACTACAATGCATTTCACTAATTTACATACAAAATACACTGTATTTTCGGAAAATATACAGTATTTTCCACACTGGACTCTCACAGTGTGAAGCAAGAGTTTTTGCCACCAGGCTACAGTGTACTTTGGTCTTGTTAATTCACGAATGGTTTTCAAAGTGATAACAACTACTTTGGTACTGCTTAGTTGGAGAGCTTGTATTGTACTGTTAACCATGCTATCTTTTGGAACCAAACAATGAATTATTCTATTCACAGAAAGTACGGGGATCAACGGTACCTGGACCTCCACCTGGACAACAGTTTTGAGACTCTATGACCGCGGGTTCAATCCCGGCCGGGGGTATGGTTTGTAAAGCAACTGTTATCACACTGAAAAAATCTTTGTAAATTAATGATACCAAAAATAAAAAAAAAACCATCACAACACTGGAACACGAGTGTACAAGATCCCAGACGGTAGATGCGACAATATCTAAATAGGCTGTGACTCTGACACCTTGCATAACTTCCGCAACCTTTTAAGATCTTCGTAATTTGGGCTCAACAGTAGTGAGATTACCACACCTGATCACCATTTATATTAATTTCTCTGTCATATATGATTTGTAGCATACACTGTGACTTTTTTTCTTCAAAATCATTCATTTCACCTCACATATGCATTTCTGAATAACTAATAAATCTTTGTTATAATAGCAAGTGGCATATTACACTATGTGGTCTTCGCCTCGATCAGTTTACACCCTTAGAAAACTTATTAAATACTAATTTACTTATTATAATTCATTGGGGAATGAAGCAATCTATATGCAGGACTAAAAATCATTATTGTTGCAAAAGAAACGAAAACCCAATCTCCTTACCTAGGAATGTATCTCTATGTCTCTAATCCTTCAGTGTT
This sequence comes from Cherax quadricarinatus, assembly GCF_038502225.1. NCBI lineage: Eukaryota > Metazoa > Arthropoda > Malacostraca > Decapoda > Parastacidae > Cherax > Cherax quadricarinatus. The sequence continues at coordinate 22,375,750 of NC_091350.1, read as the reverse complement.
ACTTTGGGTTGTCCGAAGAAGAGATGGTTTTTGACTACAAGTAATGAAGTGCTGGCGGTATTTCATTTATCAGGATAAAATGGAAAGTTTTTCGTGAATCCTTCTAAGTTATATTATGAGCTGATCCTTGGACCTTATGCTCATTTGAATGAGATCTTATATTAGCATCTTTTACTCTTTGAACAAAGTTCACAATCATTTTGATCTCCAAAGATTTCCTTCTCGACACTTACTAGATACGGATAATAAAAGTAATGCACAATAGTTTTAACCTTTATGTTGGTAAGATCTGAGAACGTGTATTCCTTACACAGTGTCTGACCCGGAACTATGTCAGCTGCGGTCAGGTATGGCGCGATCCTCCACCTGAGTCAATGTATTTCCTTCTATTGTTTTTGCTATTTATCGGAAAATATGTAATTACAGCAACAGATACTTTCCGACCATAATGGGTGTGACTGAGGGGCACCTTTCTGGGATAAAGTTGCGACTGGGGAAAAATAGTTTAAAAGTTTCCATGTGATAACTTGTGACTGCCTTTTAATTGGTTTCAAATTTCCTCTCTCTCTCTCTCTCTCTCTCTCTCTCTCTCTCTCTCTCTCTCTCTCTCACCAAACTAAGCTGCTGGTATGGGCTTGCATTCATTCCAAACACACTGTAAAACGTACAGTAACCATTGTTACAATGATTGACAGATTCATCCCCCTACTCACACTTCTGCCTCTCCCAGAGTCCAGGCTTACTCCGGGGCTAGGGACTACTCCGGGGCTAGGGACTACTCCGGGGCTAGGGACTACTCCGGGGCTAGGGACTACTCCGGGGCTAGGGACTACTCCGGGGCTAGGGATTACCCCGGACCTAGGGACTACTCCGGAGCTAGGGACTACTCCGAAGCTAGGGACTACTCCGGAGCTAGGGACTACTCCGAGGCTAGGGACTACTCCGGGGCTAGGGACTAGTCCGGGGCTAGGGACTACTCCGGGGCTAGGGACTACTCCGGGGCTAGGGACTACTCCGGGGCTAGGGACTACTCCGGGGCTAGGGACTACTCCGGGGCTAGGGACTACTCCGGAGCTAGGGACTACTCCGGAGCTATGGCCTACTCCGGAGCTAGGGACTACTCCGGAGCTAGGGACTACTCCGGAGCTAGGGACTACTCCGAGGCTAGGGACTACTCCGGGGCTAGGGACTACTCCGGAGCTAGGGACTACTCCGGGGCTAGGGACTACTCCGGAGCTAGGGACTACTCCGGAGCTATAACCTACTCCGGAGCTAGGGACTACTCCGGGGCTAGGAACTACTCCGGGGCTAGGGACTACTCCGGAGCTAGGGACTACTCCGGGGCTATGGCCTACTCCGGAGCTAGGGACTACTCCGGGGCTAGGGACTACTCCGAGGCTAGGGACTACTCCGGGGCTAGGGACTACTCCGGGGCTATGGCCTACTCCGGAGCTAGGGACTACTCCGGGGCAAGGGACTACTCCGAGGCTAGGGACTACTCCGAGGCTAGGGACTACTCCGGGGCTAGGGACTACTCCGGAGCTAGGGACTACTCCGGGGCTAGGGACTACTCCGGGGCTAGGGACTACTCCGGAGCTAGGGACTACTCCGGAGCTAGGGACTACTCCGGAGCTATGGCCTACTCCGGAGCTAGGGACTACTCCGGGGCTAGGGACTACTCCGGTGCTAGGGACTACTCCGGGGCTAGGGACTACTCCGTGGCTAGGGACTACTCCGTGGCTAGGGACTACTCCGGGGCTAGGGACTACTCCGGAGCTAGGGACTACTCGGAGCTATGGCCTACTCCGGAGCTAGGGACGACTCCGGAGCTAGGGACTACTCCGGAGCTAGGGACTACTCCGGAGCTAGGGACTACTCCGGAGCTAGAGACTACACCGGAGCTAGGGACTACTCCGGAGCTAGGGACTACTCCGAAGCTAGAGACTACTCCGGAGCTAGGGACTACTCCGGAGCTAGGGACTACTCCGGAGCTAGGGACTACTCCGGAGCTAGGGACTATTCCGGAGCTAGGGACTACTCAGGAGCTAGGGACTACTCCGGAGCTAGTGATTACTCCAGAGCTAGGGACTACTCCGGAGCTAGGGACTACTCCAGAGCTAGGGACTACTCCGGAGCTAGGGACTACTCCGGAGCTAGAGACTACTGCGGAGCTAGGGACTACTCCGGAGCTAGGGACTACTCCGGAGTTAGGGACTACTCCGGAGCTAGGGACTACTCCGGAGCTAGGGACTACTCCGGAGCTAGGGACTACTCCGGAGCTAGGGACTACTCCGGAGCTAGGGACTACTCTGGAGCTAGCGACTACTCTAGAGCTAGGGACTACTCCGGAGCTAGGGACTACTCCGGAGCTAGGGACTACTCTGGAGCTAGGGACTACTCCGGAGCTAGGGACTACTCCGGAGCTAGGGACTACTCCGGAGCTAGGGACTACTCCGGAGCTAGGGACTACTCCGGAGCTAGGGACTACTCCGGAGCTAGGGACTACTCCGGAGCTAGGGACTACTCCGGAGCTAGGGACTACTCCGGAGCTATGGCCTACTCCGGAGCTAGGGACTACTCCGGGGCTAGGGACTACTCCTGGGCTAGGGACTACTCCGGGGCTAGGGACTACTCCGGGGCTAGGGACTACTCCGGGGATAGGGACTACTCCGGGGCTAGGGACTACTCCGGAGCTAGGGACTACTCCGGAGCTATGGCCTACTCCGGAGCTAGGGACTACTCCGGAGCTAGGGACTACTCCGGAGCTAGGGACTACTCCGGAGCTAGGGACTACTCCGGAGCTAGAGACTACACCGGAGCTAGGGACTACTCCGGAGCTAGGGACTACTCCGAAGCTAGAGACTACTCCGGAGCTAGGGACTACTCCGGAGCTAGGGACTACTCCGGAGCTAGGGACTACTCCGGAGCTAGGGACTATTCCGGAGCTAGGGACTACTCAGGAGCTAGGGACTACTCCGGAGCTAGTGATTACTCCAGAGCTAGGGACTACTCCGGAGCTAGGGACTACTCCAGAGCTAGGGACTACTCCGGAGCTAGGGACTACTCCGGAGCTAGAGACTACTGCGGAGCTAGGGACTACTCCGGAGCTAGGGACTACTCCGGAGTTAGGGACTACTCCGGAGCTAGGGACTACTCCGGAGCTAGGGACTACTCCGGAGCTAGGGACTACTCTGGAGCTAGGGACTACTCCGGAGCTAGGGACTACTCCGGAGCTAGGGACTACTCCGGAGCTAAGGACTACTCCGGAGCTAGGGACTACTCCGGAGCTAGGGACTACTCCGGAGCTAGGGACTACTCCGGAGCTAAGGACTACTCCGGAGCTAGGGACTACTCCGGAACTAGGGACTACTCCGGAGCTAGGGACTACTCCGGAGCTAGGGACTACTCCGGAGCTAGGGACTACTCCGGAGCTAGGGACTACTCCGGAGCTAGGGACTACTCCGGGGCTAGGGACTACTCCGGAGCTAGGGAATATTCCGGAGCTAGGGACTACTTCGGAGCTAGAGATTACTCCGGAGCTAGGGACTACTCCGGAGCTAGGGACTTCTCCGGAGCTAGGGACTACTCTGGAGCTAGGGACTACTCCGGAGCTAGTGACTACTCCGGGGCTAGTGACTACTCCGGGGCTAGGGACTACTCCGGAGCTAGGGATTACTCCAGAGCTAGGGACTACTTCGGAGCTAGGGACTACTCTGGAGTTAGGGACTACTCCGGAACTAGGGACTACTCCGGGGCTAGGGACTACTCCGGAGCTAGGGACTACTCCGGAGCTAGGGACTACTCCGGGGCTAGGGACTACTCCGGAGCTAGGGAATATTCCGGAGCTAGGGACTACTCCGGAGCTAGAGATTACTCCGGAGCTAGGGACTACTCCGGAGCTAGGGACTTCTCCGGAGCTAGGGACTTCTCCGGAGCTAGGAACTACTCTGGAGCTAGGGACTACTCCGAGCTAGTGACTACTCCGGGGCTAGAGACTACTCCGGAGCTAGGGACTACTCCGGAGCTAGGGACTACTCCGGAGCTAGGGACTACTCCGGAGCTAGGGACTACTCCGGGGCTAGGGATTACCCCGGACCTAGGGACTACTCCGGAGCTAGGGACTGCTCCAAAGCTAAGGACTACTCCGGGGCTAGGGACTACTCCGGAGCTAGATACTACTCTGGGGCTAGGGACTACTCCAGAGCTAGGGACTACTCTGGAGCTAAGGACCACTCTGTAGCTAGTGATTACTCAGGAGCTAGGGACTACTCTGGAGCTAAGGACCACTCTGTAGCTAGGGATTACTCAGGAGCTAGGAACTACTCCGGAGCTAGGGACTACTCCGGGGCTAGGGACTACTCCGGAGCTAGGGACTACTCCGAAGCTAGGGACTACTCCGGGGCTAGGGACTACTCCGGAGCTAGGGATTACTCCGGGGCTAGGGACTACTCCGGAGCTAGGGACTACTCTGAAGCTTGGGACTACTCTTGAGATAGGGACTACTCTGGAACTAGGGACTATTCTGCAGCTAGGGACTACTCCGATGCTAGGAACTACTCTGGAGCTAGGGACTACTCTGGAGCTAGGGACTACTCTGGAACTAGGGACTACTCTGGAGCTAAGGACTACTCTGGAACTAGGGACTACTCCGGAGCTAGGGACTATTCTGGAACTAGGGACAACTCTGGAACTAGGGACTACTCTGGAGCTAGGGACTACTCTTGAGACAGGGACTACTCTGGAGCTAGGGACTATTCTGCAGCTAGTGACTACTCCGAAGCTAGGGACTACTCTGGAGCTAAGGACTACTCCGGAGCTAGGGACTACTCCGTAGCTAGGGACTACTCTGGAGCTAGGGACTACTCTGGAGCTAGGGACTACTCTGGAGCTAGGGACTACTCTTGAGACAGGGACTACTCTGGAGCTAGGGACTATTCTGCAGCTAGTGACTACTCCGAAGCTAGGGACTACTCTGGAGCTAAGGACTACTCCGGAGCTAGGGACTACTCCGTAGCTAGGAACTACTCTGGAGCTAGGGACTACTCTGGAGCTAGGGACTACTCTGGAACTAGGGAGTACTCTGGAACTAGGGACTACTCTGGAGCTAGGGACTACTCCGGAGCTAGGGACTACTCTGGAACTAGGGACTACTCTGGAGCTAGGGACTACTCTGGAGCTAGGGACTACTCCAGACCTATGGACTACTCCAGGGCTAGGGACAACTCAGTTTCTAGGGTCTACTTCGGGGTTAGGGACTTCTCCGGGGCTAGGGACTACTCAGTTTCTAGGGACTACTACGGGGCTAGGGACTACTCAGGTTCTAGGTTCTGCTCAGGTTCTAGGGACTATTCTGGAGTTAGGGACTACTCCGGTGCTATTGACTACTCTGGGACTATTGACTTCTCTGGGGCTGGGGACTACTCCAGATCTTGGGACTACTCGGGGGCTATGGACATTTCCGGGGCTAAGGACTACTCAATTTCCAGGGACTACTTCGGGGCTATAGACATCTCCGGGGCTAAGGACTACTCAATTTCCAGAGACTACTTCGGGACTATGGACATCTCCGGGGCTAAGGACTGCTCAATTTCCAGGGACTACTTCGGGGCTAAGGAATACTCCGGGGCTAGGGAATACTCAGGTTCTAGGTTCTACTCAGGTTCTAGGTTCTACTCAGGTTCTAGGGACTATTCCGGGGTTAGTTACTACTCCGGGGCTATTGACTACTTTGGAACTATTGACTACTCTGGGGCTAGGGACTACTCCAGGCCTAGGGACTACTCCGGGGCTATAAACTACTCCGGGGCTAAGGACTACTCAGTTTCTAGGGACTACTTCGGGGCTAAGGAATACTCCGGGCTAGGAAATACTCTGCTTCTAGGGACTACTACGGAGCTAGGAACTACTCTAGGGCTAGGAACTTCTCAGGTTCTAGGTTCTACTCAGTTTCTAGGGCATATTGTGGGGTTAGGGGCTACTCCGGGGCTAGAGACTACTCCGGGGCTAGAGACTACTCCGGGGCTAGAGACTACTCCGGGGCTATTGACTACTCCGGGGCTATTGACTACTCCGGGGCTAGGAAATACTCAGCTTCTAGGGACTACTATGGGGCTAGGAACTACTCCAGGGATAGAACTTCTCAGGTTCTAGGTTCTACTCAGTTTCTAGGGCCTATTCCGGGGTTAGGGGCTACTCCGGGGCTAGGGACTACTCCGGGGCTATTGACTACTCCGGGGCTAGGTACTACTCAGGTTCTAGGAACTACTCCGGGGCTCTTGACTACTCCGGGACAATTGATTACCTGAGACTACTCAGGTTTTAGGGACCACTCGGGTTCTAGGGACTACTCCGGAGCTAGGGACTAGTCCAGGGCTAGGGACTACTCCGGGGCTAGGGACTACTCTGGGGCTAGGGACTACTCAGGTTGTAGAGACTATTCAGCTTACCATACCACGGGCGGGATTTGAACGCAACGGTCTGGAGTTTTGAGACTCTCTGATCGCGGGTTCTACCCCCGTCCGTGGTATGGTTTGTTTGCAATCGTGTCATTACGATTTCGTGAGTCGTGTTGACGGCAGTGAGGGGACTTGAGCTAGAGTTCGTCAAGGCCACGCTAGCTGGAGATTCGTCTCTAAAAACTTGCATTTGTGGTCACAGTGGTGCCTATGCTAACCTTCCTATGGTGTAGAAATATACCTAGTTGGACGAATCTTATTGTGGCTAGCTGGTCTAGTGGCTAACGCGACGGTCTGGAGTTTTGAGACTCTCTGACCGCGGGTTCAAATCCCGCCCGTGGTATGGTTTGTTTGCAATCGTGTCATTACGATTTCGTGTGTCACTATTCAGCTTCTAGGGACTACTCATGTTATACCCTGCCTACACATGTCGTCACCCAGCCTAAACATATCATCACCCAGCCAACACATGTCATCACACAGCCTACATATGTCATTACCCAGCCTACACATTTCATTTCCCAGCCTACACATGTTGTTAGGTAAGACACATATGCAACAGCCTACACATGTCATCACACAGCTTACACATGTCATCACCCAGGCTACACTACACATGTCATCATCCAGCTTACACATGTCATCACCCAGGCTGCACTACGCATGTCATCACCGAGCCTCCTTATGTTATCACACAGTCTACATATGTCATCACACTGCCTACACATGTGATCACCCAGTCTACACATGTCATCACCCAGACTCCTCATGTCATCACACTGCCTACACATGTCACCACCCAGCCTACACATGTCATCACCCAGCCTATGCATATCATTACACAGCCTACACATTTCATCACACCATCGCAGTCACTATTAACATTAGTCGCTAGGGCAGCAACGGTAGAGGACCTGGTTCTCTAGCTTTAAAACGAGCCAGGAACGTCAGGCCACAGACCGGGCCGCGGGGACGTTGACCCCCGGAACTTTCTCCAGGTAAACTCCAGACGTTCCAGTCTGCCTGTGCTAGGTTGCCTCGGTGTTGTGTGTCGCTAAACCACACAAACAGTGTTTCCCCCCCACACACACCATGTTTCCCACACACACACACACACACACACCGTGTTTCCCACAATCACACACAGTGTTTCTCACTCTCACACACAGTGTTTCCCACACACGCATCGTGTTTTCCACACTTACACACACAGTGTTTCCCACAATCACACACAGTGTTTCTCACTCTCACACACACAGTGTTTCTCACTCTCACACACACAGTGTTTTCCACACTCACACACAAGGTGTTCCCCACACTCACACACACCGTGTTTCTCACACTCACACACACCGTGTTTCTCACACTCACACACACTTTGTTTCTCACACACACACACACCGCGTTTCCCACAATCACACACAGTGTTTCTCACTCTCAAACACACACAGTGTTTCCCCCACTCACACACAGTGTTTCCCACACTCACACACACCGTGTTTCCCACACTCACACACCGTGTTCCCCACTCACACACCGTGTTTCCCACACTCACACACACCGTGTTTCCCACACCCACACACACCGTGATTGCCACATTCACACACACCGTGTTTCCCACAATCACACACAGTGTTTCTCACTCTCACACACAGTCTTTCCCCCCACTAACACACAGTGTTCCCCACACTCACACGCAGTGTTCCCCACATTCACACACACCTAGTTTCCCACAATCACACACAGTGTTTCTCACTCACACACATCGAATTTCCCACAATCACACACAGTGTTTCTCACTCTCACACACCGTGTTTCTCCCACTCACACACAGTGTTTCCCATGCACACACACCATGTTTCCCACATGGGACCAGGAGCTGTGAATCGACTCCTGCAACCACAACTAGGTGAGTACACTTGCACACCTCTGTCCCTTTCTCCGTGCGATTTCCGTGTTCTTCCGGCCAGACTTTTGTCACTCTGTCTGACTTTTTTGGGTTATCCTAGGTTCTCTACACATATGCTGCTATGTATGATAATTCTATGTAACTGTATTTGTGTATACCTGAATAAACTTACTTACTTACTTAGTCACCGACCCCCAGGACGTGTTCTGATCTCCACACACTCCGCTGGGAAGCCTCCATGATTTCATCCGCCAACCCAGCGCGACAACAACCCAGTGACTTCCTTACCACATCGTCTTATTTCAAGTGTCTCAGCAACACACTTGTCTGTCTCAGCAGCGCACTTGTCTGTCTCAGCAGCGCACTTGTCTGTCTCAGCAGCGCACTTGTCTGTCTCAGCAGCGCACTTGTCTGTCTCAGCAGCGCACTTGTCTGTCTCAGCAGCGCACTTGTCTGTCTCAGCAGCGCACTTGTCTGTCTCAGCAGCGCACTTGTCTGTCTCAGCAGCGCACTTGTCTGTCTCAGCAGCGCACTTGTCTGTCTCAGCAACATATCTTGTGTGTGTCAGCAACACATTTGTCTGTCTCAGCAGCGCACTTGTGTGTCTCAGCAGCGCACTTGTCTGTCTCAGCAGCGCACTTGTGTGTCTCAGCAGCGCACTTGTCTGTCTCAGCAGCGCACTTGTCTGTCTCAGCAGCGCACTTGTGTGTCTCAGCAACACACCTGTCTGCCTCAGCAACACACTAGTGTGTCCCAGCAACACACTTGTGTGTCTCAGCAACACACTTGTGTGTCTCAGCAACACACTTGTGTGTCTCAGCAACACACTTGTGTGTCTCAGCAACACACTTGTCTGTCTCAGCAACACACTTGTGTGTCTCAGCAACACACTTGTGTGTCTCAGCAACACACTTGTGTGTCTCAGCAACACACTTGTGTGTCTCAGCAACACACTTGTGTGTCTCAGCAACACACTTGTGTGTCTCAGCAGCACACTTGTGTGTCTCAGTCTCAGTAGTAGTAACCAGTTACCAGTAACCAGTGTACCAGTAGATGACTCACTACCAACCGTCTCTGCCTGAGTCACTGTCTATATTCATATTGCCGCTGACCACAGCAGTATTTCAAAGACCCCCTCACATATGGGTACTGTGGGCGGTCAGTTATACGAGAGTGAGCAAGGAGGCAGGTCACGGCTGTTTGGATCTTCCATACTTACCGTTATAATTATACGTACTTCCAGCCTACGTGAGTATTACTTTACCCTATCCACGTGTTCGAACCCCCACATGATATCAGCAACACGCTTGTGTGTCTCAGCAACACACTTGTGTGTCTCAGCAACACACTTGTGTGTCTCAGCAGCACACTTGTGTGTCTCAGCAACACGCTTGTGTGTCTCAGCAACACACTTGTGTGTCTCAGCAACACACTTGTGTGTCTCAGCAACACACTTGTGTGTCTCAGCAACACGCTTGTGTGTCTCAGCAACACGCTTGTGTGTCTCAGCAACGCACTTGTGTGTCTCAGCAACACACTTGTCTGTCTCAGCAACACACTTGTGTGTCTCAGCAACACACTTGTCTGTCTCAGCAACACACTTGTCTGTCTCAGCAACACACTTGTCTGTCTCAGCAACACACTTGTCTGTCTCAGCAACACACTTGTCTGTCTCAGCAACACACTTGTCTGTCTCAGCAACACACTTATGTGTCTCAGCAACATCCAGGCTCTTTCTCCAAAGAATAGTGAACCCTCAAGCTAGTGGTACTTTCCATTTTTTTTTTCATAAAATTTGCTAATTCCATGAACCTGGTCCATATGCTATATAGGTGGGTATGTCTGTCTGTCTCAGCAACACACTTGTCTGTCTCAGCAACACACTTGTCTGTCTCAGCTAGTGGTACTTTCCATTTTTTTTTTTTCATAAAATTTGCTAATTCCATGAACCTGGTCCAGATGCTATATAGGTGGGTATGTCTTCCATTTCTTTTTTTCAACTCTGCGAGGCTAGTACTAATATTAGTTAGTTGGTCTGCGTGGCCTTCAGATGGAATGAAAAAGTTTTAGTATTCTCCACTCTGCTTTCATTTAGTTACTAAAGATCGGCTGATATTGATCTTTTATAATTTCCCTTATTTCCTGTTCATCGTGTGTATGTGAACCTCCTGTAATTATTCCTATACTTCTTAACTTGGAGCTGCATAAGTATTGAAGAATTTGGGGAAATATCGAAGAAGTAAAAGCTGAAACGGGATGTAAAACTAATTATCATCATGTGAAAGATCTAGGAGTGATAATGTCAGGGAATTTCCCTTTCAAGTATCACAACAATATCATTATAACAGTTGCGAGGAAACTGACAGCTGGATAGATAATAAGAACCTTCAAAATAAGGAATGCCTGGCCAATAATGATCAGTTTTAAGTCGTTTATTCTCTCTAGGCAGGAATATCTGCAGTTTTACCCTCCTTAAAGGCAGGCGATAGTGCAGATCTAGAGACCATACAGAGAATCTTCACTGCATATATATATAAGTTCAGTCTAGCACCTAAATTACTGGGAACATTGGAGGTCTTTGTTCTGTACTCCTTTGAATGAAAGTGAGATACCTCCTAATTTACACCTGAAGCTCCTAGAAGGATTGTTCCCAAATTTACACACATAACTCACTCCTACAAAAGCTAGAGTAGAGGCTCGACAGACAATGCGAAATACCCAAGTGAAGAACAGGAGTGCATGAGAGACAACACAGTGCAGTGAGCCCTAGGCTTTATAACAGCCTCCTACAATACATTAAGAGAATTACCAATAGACCCCTTCCTTCTTCAAGAGGCAACTGGATAGATTTCTGAAGTCAGTTGCTGATCAGCCGGGCTGTGTTTCATACTTTGAACTGCGTGCGGCCAGCAGTACCAACCTGGCTAATCAGGCTCTGATCAAGCCGGAGTCCTGGTCGGGAAGCAGGCCGTGGGGGTTTTGACCCCCGGAACACAAACCAGGAAGAATCCAGGTATATGCATGTTTAGATTGAGTAGTCAGTTAAATAGGCAATATTTGTGCAGGAAGCAGGCCGAGTGTTTTGTAAATTTCATTCACAGTAAATGTAAACGTTTTCAAGTGAGTCTCGTTGAAACTTGAATCTGAATCTTCCAGTAAAAGTAAGAAAACGGTAGTGAGACAACATTACGAACAAGAATTTTTCAATACTGATAATTTTAGACACACTTGTCTTATCACTGTGGGAAATCCTCTGGGCACATTTCTGGAAAATTTACTTATGTAATTCTTCAGAATTTCTTTATTACCACAAATATATCTTCTTGGTTAAATTAAGTAATGATTCGTATATAACAATGTTTTGAGACCTTCGACTAATTAAAATAATTTGAGTCTTCCCATCAAATTGAATCAATACGAAAGTGAACCTAAATCAACCAGGTTTATGGTAATATTAAGTCTATAGTGTACAAAATACACGCACTTGAACCCAGACATACATTAATTCTTTTGGTAAAATCGAAGAGTAAAAAACAAAGATTTTAGTATTATCTGTATTTTTAAGATTGTCTGTTGTATTATCCAAATCTTATAGATTATGAGGCCTGGTCTCAGACCGGGCTGGGGGAGCATTGACCCCCAAGCTCTCTCTAGGTATACTCCAGTTATGAAATGTAAAATATCTGTAAAATTTTTAGATATGTACATTAATCATAATGTCATATTTTGTAAAATCAGTTTCCTTCCACTAATTTTTTTCATATAGCCCAAACACCCGTTAGTTAATTCTTAGTGCTACCTTTCACAAGCACTAGTTCAGTAGTTAGTGGGCAGTGCTAGTTATTCAAAGGCTAGAGAATAAATTTAATTCCTATCACCACACATCAAAAGAGAGTTCAGCTTCATAAGTTCTTTGAAAATTATGATACACCGGGTTCACCATATTTTATATCACTTTGTACAACAACCAAACAGATTATTAGACAAGTATACATACAAAACGAAGCTCTGCAGGACAAGCTTATTGTACGGTGATCCAAGTACGAGACTGGCTTAGGAGGCCTCACTACCCACCAAGGAACAATCGAATAGTTTAGGCCTACTGAGCAACTCAACAAGCCTGAGTTTATACCAGTGCTTGTAGCCGGGTCATCATATGGAGATGAACAGGGCCGGAAGTACCGGTGAATCTCTAATGAATGAATGAACCAGTGTTTGTAGCTGTTGGTGACGCAAATGGAGACGCTAGTTACTTCACCTGGGACATGCACCCAGAAGTGCATGTTTTGTAGTGTACATACATTGAGAGTTTACTGTAATTCCTAGTCTTGGGATTACAGTATTAAGAACATAAGAACATAAGAAAGAAGGAACACTGCAACAGGCCTACTGACCCAAGCGGAGCAGGTCCATGTTCCCCCCCCGGATTAGACCAATGACCCACCTCTCGGATTATCCCAATGACCCATCTCCACTCAAGGATGGAGCACTGCACCAGACCCAGCAGCACAAGCTAGTCAGGTCAACTCACACCCACTCATGTATTTATCTAACCTATTTTTAAAACTACACAACGTTTTAGCCTGAATAACTGTACTCGGGAGTTTCTTCCACTCATCCACAACTCTATTACCAAACCAGTGCTTTCCTATATCCTTCCTGAATCTGAATTTTTCCAACTTGAAACCATTGCTCTGAGTCCTGTCATGGCTGGAAATTTTCAGCACGCTATTTACATCCCCTTTATTTATTCCTGTTTTCCATTTATACACCTCGATCATATCCCCCCTAATTCTACGCTTATCGAGAGAGTGCAGATTCAGGGCCCTCAGTCTATCCTCATAGGGAAGATTTCTGATACATGGGATCATCTTTGTCATCCTCCTCTGTACGTTTTCCAGAGCATTTATATCCATTCTGTAATACGGTGACCAGAACTCAGCAGCATAGTCTAAATGAGGCCTAACCAAGGATATATAGAGTTGAAGAACAACCTGAGGACTTCTATTATTTATACTTCTAGATATGAAGCCAATAATTCTGTTAGCTTTATTGGAAACACTAATGCACTCTTGTCATGGTTTTAGGTTACTGCTAACCAGAACTCTTAAATCCTTTTCGCAATCAGTAGTATTAAGATCTACATTATTTAGTTTATATGTGGCATGGTTATTTAACTGTCCAACACTTAGAACTTTGCATTTGTCAATATTAAACTCCAACACTGACCCCTGAGGAACACCGCTTGTGACGTGCTCCCATGCTGATTTCTCCCCATTTATGCAAACTCTCTGCTGTCTATTTGTCAGCCATTCCTCTACCCAGGAAAAAATTTCTCCTCCTATTCCGTGTGCCTTAAGTTTCCTCAATAGCCTCTGGTGAGGAACTCTATCGAAAGCCTTACTGAAGTCCATATACAAAATATCATATTCATTACCATGATCTACCTCCTCAAACACCTTAGTGAAAAAAGTTAGTAAATTCGTAAGACAGGAATGCCCCTTTGTAAAACCGTGTTGAGATTCATTAATCAATCTGTGCCTGTCAAGATGGCTACGAATTGCTTCTGCAATTATTGATTCCATAAATTTTCCCATTATAGAGGTAAGGCTTATTGGTCTATAGTTTGAAGCCAAGGACCTGTCACCTGCCTTGTAAATAGGTATTACATTTGCCATTTTCCACTTATCAGGCACTATGCCAGTTTTTAGTGACATGTTAAAAAGATTAGCCAAAGGTATGCTAAGTTCATCTTTACATTCCTTTAACACCCTTGCAAACAGTTCATCAGGACCTGGGGATTTGTTAGGTTTTAGTTTCTCTATTTGTCTGAGGACCATGTCACTAGTTACCGCAATCGTACATAGTTTATTATCATCCTGTTCTACATAATCTATTATTTCAGGAATATCGCTAGTATTTTCCTGGGTGAAAACTGAGAGGAAGTAGGTATTTAGAATTTCACACATATTCTTATCACTGTCAGTGATCTGACCAGAGTTACTCTTAAGTGGGCCAATCTTGTCCCTAATCTTACTTCTGTATACCTGAAAGAACCCTTTTGGGTTAGTCTTGAATCCCTTGCGACCTTAGCTTCATAATCCCGTTTTGCTTTTCTTATTCCTTTTCTTATTTCTCTCTTTAATTGAATATATTGATTTCCTAACTGCCCAGCCCCTCTTTTGATACGCCTATATATGCCTCTCTTTTGACCAATGAGATGTTTTAATTTATTGTTCATCCATTTGGGATCATTTTTGTTAGATCTAATTTCCCTACTCGGAACAAAAGTTGTCTGGGCAGCTAGTACTATGCTCTGAAAAACGTCATATTGGCAACCAAGATCACCTGCCTGACCCATAGTCAGGACATCCCAATTTAGCCCACCCAAGTAATTTTTTAGTCCCATGAAGTCGGCCAAGCGAAAATCTGGGACAGAGATTTGATTGCAGTTATCTGGGTAATTCCATGATATATTGAAACTAAGTGATTTGTGATCACTTTCCCCAAGCTCACCATTAACCTCAAGATTATTAATTAGTGAATCTTTGTTGGCAAGAACCAAGTCAAGCAGATTGTTTCCTCTAGTTGGTTTTGTCACAAACTGTTCTAAAAAGCAATCCTGAACCGTATCAAGAAAGTCACTAGACTCATGACTTCCTGTCATATTGTTCCAATCAATTTGTCTAAAGTTAAAATCTCCCATTATCACAACATTTTCATATCTAGATGCCTTATGAATTTCGTCCCATAACAACTTACTGCCCTCCCTATCAAGGTTTGGGGGCCTATAAATCACACCCACAATTAATTTGTCACGTCCCTCGAGAAACTGTAGCCAAACAGATTCTGTGTTCGATGCTTCTAATCTTATATCATGTCTAAGACAACAATTTAAATTTTCTCTGACATACATCGGCACACCACCACCCTTCCTGATGACCCTATCAGTGTGGAATAGTTTATAACCCTGTATGTTGCATTCAGAAGGCATTTCTCTATCTTTCAGGTTGAACCAGGTCTCTGTTATACCAATAATATCTATATTACCTACACTTGCAAGTAATTTTAGCTCATCTATCTCATTTCTTAGACTCCTACTATTTGTATAGTAAACCGTAAGGGAGCTAGCCACTCATTGCCCTCTACTATCTCTCTTTGTTTGTTGATCAATTGATTTGCCATTACTAGTAACTTTATTTTGAATATTGTCTTTTAAACATATCCCTGAGGTATCCCGGTAATAACTGCTGTTTTTAACCCTAATGCTGCAGCCTGATTGTTTCCCACAAACACCCATACCTCTGTAATCTATCAGTTTAAATTCCTAGACAAATCATAAATTGCCCTCTCAATTGAATTGGCTAATGCAACCACTCCATCCCCAGAGAGATGAACCCCATCCCTTGTATACATATCACGTTTGCCAAAGAATAGGTCCCAGTTATCAATGAATGGGATTGCAAGTTCCTTGCAGTACCTGTCTAGCCAGCAATTTATAATAATTGCCCTAGACATCCATTCATTGCCCACTCCCTTTCTAGGCAAGATGCTACATATGACTGGGATCCCTCCCTTAGACCTAACTACTTCTATGACTGACCTGTACTTATCCAGCAGCTCCTCTCTCCTGCCCTTCCCAATGTCATTACCCCAGCACTAAGACAGATAATGGGCTTGTTCCCATTACCTACCATAATATTATCCAACCTGCTGACCATGTCACCAACACCAGCTCCAGCAAGACACACTCTCTGTCTGACCTTTCTGTCTCTATTACAAAATGCACGGTCCAAATATCTTACCTGAGAATCGCCTACTATTAAAATATTCTTACCTTGATTTGCAAAGGAATCGGTGGTACCTTCAACCTCACTAACCACTGAAGTACACTCGTCTTGGAGAACAGAAAATCGATTTCCTACCTTCACATCTTTATTAACTCTCTTCATCTTCCTTCTTCCTGAACTGTGAACCACTTGCCACTTAAAGCGGCTGCCATTATCACTGCTGGTGACCATTCCTACCTTACCAGCTAAATCATTCTCACACTCGCTCCCAAACTCATCTATGCGAAGCTTCAGCCTCCTATTTTCCTCCTGAAGAAGTAGAATCTCCTTCAACACTTGAACCTGAGATTCTAAAACACTACAACAAGCCATGGTGCTTGGTAACAGCCCACGCTAACTCCCAAGAGCTTAGGCAGGTAGGACCACACGTGACCACTGACCTCAGCGTACTGATTATTCTTGATTAGCAGTGAACATGAGATATACAACCTCACTGACCAACCATCCACATAATCCACCTGACGTCCACCGATCGAATTGTGCTCAACGACACAACGGCAACCTTAGGAAACAGCGGCGTATCGATTCAATTCAATTAAAGATTCGCCGGTATTTTCCCGGCCCGGGCCTTTTCCAAGTGGTGGCCCGGCCTTGGTTTCCTGTCTAGGGAGTGTCTGAGACCTAAGTCTCCCATGGGAGGAGGTACAAGTACCCCCTCATCTTAAATATATATATATATATATATATATATATATATATATATATATATATATATATATATATATATATATATATATATATATATATATATATATATATATATATGTCGTGCCGAATATGTAAAACTGATCAATTAGAAAAAACTCATTTAAAATTAAGCCCTTTTCTGAAATTTTCTCTTATACGTTTAAAGATATATTTTTTTTCATTAATGTTAATGTAAAAAATTTTAATTTTGCACCAAAAGAAACTTAGAAAACTTACCTAACCTTATTATAACAAGAACAATTTATTTTAGCCTAACCCAACTATATATAATTTAAATACGTTTACAATAATTTAATACTAAACAAACACAATCAAATATATTTTTTTGTTAGGTTCAGAATGATTTTGGCGAAATTATTGCATTAACAAATTTTCGCTTGTCCTATATGGCAAGACGAACGTTGCTATTTAAGCCAAGATGGCAAGTTCTGCCTATTCGGCACGACATATATATATATATATATATATATATATATATATATATATATATATATATATATATATATATATATATATATATATATATATATATATAAACCTCTGTATTAAAAAAGTACTCACGAAAGAGACATAGATATAAGTGTATAGATGTAAGTGTATTAGAATATGTGAAGACAGCGTGGTTGGGATTTCTAATATTTTTATTTTTTTTTGCAATTTTTTGTATAATCTGATAAATATTGAGATGGGTCAAGTTTGTGTCAAGTCAGTTGGTGGGGTCAGGAGGTGGGGTAAGCATGTTGGGGTCAGGATGTGAGCAAATACTAGGTTGGGGTTACCAGATGGGAGTCAGCAGACTGGGTCAGCAGATGGAAGTCAGACGATGGGATAAGCAGGTGACGTCAGTAGATGGGGTCAGCGACCAGGATAGCAGGTGGGTTCAGCAGGTGGGGTCAACAGGTGTGGTCAGCAGATGGAGTCAGAAGATTGAGTCATCAGATGCAGTCAGCAGATGGGATCAGCAGATTGGGTCAGCAGGTGGAAGTCAGCAGCTTGGATCAACAAGTGAGAGGGGGGGTAAGGAGATGGAGTCAATAAGAGGTGTTGATCTTGCAGATCGAGGAAGCTACTCTACCAGCCACATGGTCTCCCTCACCGGAACTTATCCAACGACTGGAGGCCAGGAGACAGCACCTTCACCAGGTATGAGACTCATTCTCAGCCCTCAGGTTAAACATCTTGCAAATGCTCCCTGCAATCAAATGTATACATTAATTTAAAGTTAACACCTTAACTGTAAACTATTCTCAGCCATTCATAAATACCCTAAACTATAATATTGTCATTGGTGAGGTGCTTGTGCCAGAAGCCAGACAGTTATGACAAAATTGTAGACAGTGTACTTATAGTAACCTCTGTGGATTAATTCTCACAGTGTTGTTGTTGTGTCCCAGAATAGTGGTTATGTTGTTATGCCCCAGAAAAGTGGTTATGTTGTTGTCACCTAGATTAGTGGTTATGTTGTTGTGTGCTAGAGTAATGGTAATGTTGTGTCCCAGAGTAGTGGTTAGGTTGATGTGTGTTCCAGAGTAGTGGTTATGTTGTTGTGACCTAGAGTAGTGGTTATGTTGCTGTGTCCCAGAGTAGTGGTTATGTCGATGTGTCCCAGAGTAGTGGTTATGTTGATGTGTCCCAGAGTAGTGGTTATGTTGTTGTGTGTTCCAGAGTTTTGGCTATGTTGTTGTGACCTAGAGTAGTGGTTTTGTTGATGTTTCCCAGAGTAGTGGTTATGTTGTTGTGTGTCCCAGAATAGTGGTTATGTTGATGAGTCCCAGAGTAGTGGTTATGTTGATGTGTGTCCCTGAGTAGTGGTTATGCTGTTGTGTCACAGAGTAGTGGTTATGTCGATGTGTCCCAGAGTAGTGGTTATGTTGTGTCCCAAAGTAGTGGTTATGTCGATGTGTCCCAGAGTAGTGGTTATGTCGATGTGTCCCAGAGTAGTGGTTATGTTGATGTGTCCCAGTGTAGTGGTTATGTTGATGTGCCCCAGAGTAGTGGTTATGTTGATGTGTGTCCCAGAGTAGTGGTTATGTTGTTGTGTCCCAGAGTAGTGGTTATATTGATGAGTCCCAGAGCAGTGGTTATGCTGATGTGTGTCCCATAGTAGTGGTTATGTTGTTGTGTCCCAGAGTAGTGGTTATGTCGATGTGTCCCAGAGTAGTGGTTATGTTGTGTCCCAGAGAAGTGGTTATGTCGATGTGTCCCAGAGTAGAGGTTATGTCGATGTGTCCCAGAGTAGTGGTTATGTTGATGTATCCCAGAGTAGTGGTTATGTCGATGTGTCCCAGTGTAGTGGTTATGTTGATGTGTCCCAGAGTAGTGGTTATGATGATGTGTGTCCCAGAGTAGTGGTTATGTTGTTGTGTCCCAGAGTAGTGGTTATGTTGATGTGTCCCATAGTAGTGGTTATGTTGTTGTGTCCCAGAGTAGTGGTTATGTCGATGTGTCCCAGAATAGTGGTTATGTTGTGTCCCAGAGTAGTAGTTATGTCGATGTGTCCCAGAGTAGTGGTTATGTTGTGTCCCAGAGCAGTGGTTATGTCGATGTGTCCCAGAGTAGTGGTTATGTCGATGTGTCCCAGAGTAGTTGTTATGTTGATGTGTCTCAGTGTAGTGGTTATGTTGATGTGTCCCAGAGTAGTGGTTATGTTGTTGTGTCCCAGAGTAGTGGATATGGTGTTGTGTCCCAGAGTAGTGGTTATGTTGATGTGTCCCAGAGTAGTGGTTATGTTGATGTGTCCCAGAGTAGTGGTTATGTAGTTATGTCCCAGAGTAGTGGTTATGTTGTTGTTGTTGTTGTGTCCAAGAGCAATGGTTATGGTGTGTCCCAAAACAGTGGGTACGTTGTTTTTTGTCCCAGAGTAGTGGTTATGTTGTTGTTTCCCAGAGTAGTGGCTATGTTGTTGTTGTTTCCCAGAGTAGTGGCTATGTTTTTGTTGTGGCAAGGAGTAGTTGTTATGTTGTTATGTCCCAGAGTAGTGGTTATGTTGCTGGATGTTTAATTCAAGTGAATGATATGAATAAATAATTAACAAATGCGTGTACATTCACAGAGGAAGTAGCGTGTACATTCACAGAGGAAGTAGCGTGTACATTCACAGAGGAAGTAGCGTGTACATTCACAGAGGAAGTAGCGTGTACATTCACAGAGGAAGTAGCGTGTACATTCACAGAGGAAGTAGCGTGTACATTCACAGAGGAAGTAGCGTGTACATTCACAGAGGAAGTAGCGTGTACATTCACAGAGGAAGTAGCGTGTACATTCACAGAGGAAGTAGCGTGTACATTCACAGAGGAAGTAGCGTGTACATTCACAGAGGAAGTAGCGTGTACATTCACAGAGGAAGTAGCGTGTACATTCACAGAGGAAGTAGCGTGTACATTCACAGAGGAAGTAGCGTGTACATTCACAGAGGAAGTAGCGTGTACATCCGTAGAAGGAGTACATTATAACTTTAGCCTTCCGCTAGTGGTTTAAGGACAATAAAACAGACAGAACTTAAACCGAACATCATATGCCTGAAATATATGAAGACTGGCAGCAGCCAGTTTGTCATCATGCCATCGTGTGAGAAGAACTCTGTTATATAGCGCATCACACACTACTGATCCGCTTCCTCTTTTCTACTGACTTCTTTACGAGTTTTCACCGCTAACTCTTACAAACTTGGCTACATGTAAACCTTGTTGAATGAACTATTGTTCTTCAATATTATTATGATCTGGAGTGCGAAGATAATTACGTATTTAGAGATTACTCAAAATGTTCTTGCAATGTTTATTTTATCCATAGTAGAATATTATCAGCACTTCTGGGAAAATACTCCAACTTTGCCTATAATAAATAACTCATAACCACTGTCGCTTGTTATGTACAACCATAAGTTGTTAATTACTGGATATTGTAAATAACTCATAACCTTCCTGGGAGTTGCCTTGATGACAGTGAAGGAACTGGCCTTAACTTTCCCTTCTTTGGATCGAACCTAAATGCTCCTTATTCCCAAGGCTCTATGTTACCCACTAATTTAAGATAATGTTTATGTGACTGAATTCATGAATGTTCTGGCAGTGCATTACTAATGGTTATGAACCAATAAAATTGAAAATAAATCGTTATTACTGCATCTTAGCTAGCTAAAAAATAAAAAGTGTAGCGGACTAGTTCCTGAAACTATTAATCTTTTGACTAGCGCTCACAGAATGAGTTTGAGGTGCGTAATAAAGCTATCAAATTTATTTACATTATCTGCTCTCCTGTTGGGACCCTATATGTGTCATGATTTATATGAGCTTAATCTCTACATTGATTTTAAAGAGTCAGATTTTAGAGAGACAACAGATGGGAAGATTTATTATAGAAATTCAGGAAAAAGATGTACTAGGTAATGATGGTGTCAGCCCCCCACAGATGTGTGCGAAGGAAGGGCTGGACCAGCCCACAGAGCAATATCAAATTAACGCATGGGAATTCCTCATAAACAAGGAGTATGGACTTGTGTGGTGCAATGTGTTCAAAGCTGCTTCTTCCACCTGGCTCTGGAACTTCAATCTCCTAGCTGGCTACACACAAGATGAACTACTCAGCTCAAACAAGTCACCTGTTCAACTAGCCCGCCTCGTGTACCCCAGGTGAGACATGCTAGTCTGGGAGAGTGTCTTAGGTCAGGCTGAAGAAATTACGTACATCTGAGAGATTAGCTTTCACTATACTGCAACAGAGACGGTGTTATCTTGATTCCTCTGGTCATTAACTATGTTAACTTGTCTAGTGACTTTGAGCTTTGGCTTGATAGGATATTAATAATGTTAATTAGTTGCGTTTTACTGTCGTATACTTGAAAAGGTTCCAGTACTTCGTGTTAAAAATCATTATTAATAAGTTGTACTAACATTTCAAAATTAAAAGAAATATCGATTGCAAATTGAAATTCTGTGTTTATATGCAGGTGTGTGTGTGTGTGTGTGTGTGTGTGTGTGTGTGTGTGTGTGTGTGTGTGTGTGTGTGTGTGTGTGTGTGTGTACTCACCTATTTGTGTTTGCAGGGGTCGAGTCCTAGCTCCTGGCCCCGCCTCTTCACCGGTTGCTACTAGACCCTCTCTCTCCCCGCTCCATGAGCTTTATCAAACCTCGTTTTAAAACTGTGTATGGTTCCTGCCTCCACTACGTCATTTTCTAGGCTATTCCACTGCCTTACAACTCTATGACTGAAGAAATACTTCCTACTATCTCTCTGACTCATTTGTGTCTTCAACTTCCAATTGTGGCCTCTTGTTTCTGTGTCCCCTCCCTGGAACATCCTGTCCTTGTCCACCTTGTCTATTCCACGCAGTATTTTATATGTCGTTATCATGTCTCCCCTGACCCTCCTGTCCTCCAGTGTCGTCAGGCCGATTTCCCTTAATCTTTCTTCATAGGACATTCCCCTTAGCTCTGGAACTGACCTTGTTGCAAACCTTTGTACTTTCTCTAGTTTCTTGACGTGCTTTATCAAGTGCGGGTTCCAAACAGGTGCTGCATACTCCAGTATGGGCCTGACATACACGGTGTACAGTGTCTTGAATGATTCCTTACTAAGGTGTCGGAATGCTGTTCTCAGGTTTGCCAGGCGCCCATATGCTGCAGCAGTTATCTGATTGATGTGTGCTTCCGGAGACATGCTCGGTGTTATACTCACCCCAAGATCTTTCTCCTTGAGTGAGGTTTGCAGTCTTTGGCCACCTAGCCTATACTCTGTCTGTGGTCTTCTGTGCCCTTCCCCTATCTTCATGACTTTGCATTTGGCAGGATTAAATTCGAGAAGCCATTTGCTGGACCAGGTGTCCAGTCTGTCCAGGTCTCTTTGAAGTCCTGCCTGGTCCTCATCAGATTTAATTCTCCTCATTAACTTCACATCATCTGCAAACAGGGACACTTCTGAGTCTAACCCTTCCGTCATGTCGTTCACATATACCAAAAATAGCACTGGTCCTAGGACCGACCCCTGTGGGACCCCGCTCGTCACAGGTGCCCACTGTGATACATCATTACGTACCATGACTCGTTGTTGCCTCCCTGTCAGGTATTCTCTGATCCATTGCAGTGCCTTTCCTGTTATATGCGCCTGATGCTCTAGCTTCTGCACCAATCTTCAGTGAGGAACTGTGTCAAAG
>NC_091350.1:22272677-22347677 GCF_038502225.1 Cherax quadricarinatus | reverse complement strand
AAACTTTTTGGCTCGTAACCGAAAGGTTCCGGGCTCAGATTTGGCTGTGCTGCCCTTGTGGAGGTCAGCAAGGGTGTAAGCAGCACTGCAACAACCTACTGGGTAATGTGCTTGACGTAGGTCGTTGACATTTGTCGTGCATCATATAATGAATAATTTGTTTAGGTCGTTTAACGCTGTTTTCAGATTTGCTCGTCGTGTATGTAACGCTGAAATAATATAGTTAATGCACATCTCTGAAGACGAGTTTAATGTTCTGTTAACCCTGAAATATTTTTATTAAGATAATAAAAGCAGTTTCTTTCCTCCTACGTTGTACATTGTCTTCTGGAATTTCTGGAATTTCCTCACCAATCACTTGCTGAACCACTTGCTGAACCACTTGCTGA
The DNA here is from genome assembly GCF_038502225.1 of Cherax quadricarinatus. Classification (NCBI taxonomy): domain Eukaryota; kingdom Metazoa; phylum Arthropoda; class Malacostraca; order Decapoda; family Parastacidae; genus Cherax; species Cherax quadricarinatus. The sequence goes on along the minus strand of NC_091350.1, from coordinate 22,347,288 downwards.
ACCACTTGCTGAACTATTTGCTGAACCACTTACTGAACCACTTGCTGAACTACTTGCTGAACTACTTGCTGAACTACTTGCTGAACCACTTGCTAAACTACTTGCTGAACTACTTGCTAAACTACTTGCTAAACTACTTGCTGAACTACTTGCTGAACTACTGCTAAACTACTTGCTAAACTACTTGCTGAACTACTTGCTGAACTACTTGCTGAACTACTTGCTAAACTACTTGCTAAACTACTTGCTGAACTACTTGCTGAACTACTGCTAAACTACTAGCTAAACTACTTGCTGAACTACTTGCTAAACTACTTGCTAAACTACTTGCTGAACTACTTGCTGAACTACTGCTAAACTACTTGCTAAACTACTTGCTAAACTACTTGCTGAACTACTTGCTGAACTACTGCTAAACTACTTGCTGAACTACTGCTAAACTACTTGCTAAACTACTTGCTGAACTACTTACTGAACTAGTTGCTGAACCACTTGCTGAACCACTTGCAGAACTACTTGCTGAACCACTTGTTGAACCACTTGCTGAACTACTTGCTGAACCACTTGCCGAACTACTTGCTGAACTACTTGCTAAACTACTTGTTAAACTACTTGCTAAACTACTTGCTAAACCACTTGCAGAACTACTTGCTGAACTACTTGCTAAACTACTTGTTAAACTACTTGCTAAACCACTTGCAGAACTACTTGCTGAACTACTTGCTAAACTACTTGCTAAACTACTTGCTAAACTACTTGTTAAACTACTTGCTAAACTACTTGCTAAACTACTTGCTAAACTACTTGCTGAACTACTTGCTGAACTACTTGCTAAATTACTTGCTAAACTAATTGCTAAACTACTTGCTGAACCACTTGCTGAACCACTTGCTGAACTACTTGCTGAACCACTTGCTGAACCACTTGCTAAACTACTTGCTGAACCACTTGCTGAACCACTTGCTGAACTACTTGCTGAACCACTTGCTGAACTACTTGCTGAACCACTTGCTGAACCACTTGCTGAACCACTTGCTGAACTACTTGCTAAACTACTTGCTAAACTACTTGCTGAACCACTTGCTGAACCACTTGCTGAACCACTTGCTGAACTACTTGCTGAACCACTTGCTGAACCACTTGCTAAACTACTTGCTGAACTACTTGCAGAACCACTTGCTAAACTACTTGCTAAACTACTTGCTAAACTGCTTGTTAAACTACTTGCAAAACTACTTGCTAAACTACTTGTTAAACTACTTGCTAAACTACTTGCTAAACTACTTGCTGAACTACTTGCTGAACCACTAGCTAAACTACTTGCTGAACTACTTGCTAAACTACTTGTTAAACTACTTGCTAAACTACTTGCTAAACCACTTGCAGCACTACTTGCTGAACTACTTGCTAAACTACTTGCTAAACTACTTGCTAAACCACTTGCAGAACTACTTGCTGAACTACTTGCTGAACTACTTGCTAAACTACTTGCTAAACTACTTGCTAAACTACTTGTTAAACGACTTGCTAAACTACTTGCTAAACTACTTGCTAAACTACTTGCTGAACTACTTGCTAAACTACTTGCTGAACTACTTGCTAAACTACTTGCTAAACTACTTGCTGACCTACTTGCTAAACTACTTGCTAAACTACTTGCTAGACTACTTGCTAAACTACTTGCTAAACTACTTGCTAAACTACTTGCTAAACTACTTGCTGAACTACTTGCTAAACTACTTGTTAAACTACTTGCAAAACTACTTGCTAATCTACTTGTTAAACTACTTGCTAAACTACTTGCTAAACTACTTGCTGAACTACTTGCTGAACCACTAGCTAAACTACTTGCTGAACTACTTGCTAAACTACTTGTTAAACTACTTGCTAAACTACTTGCTAAACCACTTGCAGAACTACTTGCTGAACTACTTGCTAAACTACTTGCTAAACTACTTGCTAAACCACTTGCAGAACTACTTGCTGAACTACTTGCTAAACTACTTGCTAAACTACTTGCTAAACTACTTGTTAAACGACTTGCTAAACTACTTGCTAAACTACTTGCTAAACTACTTGCTAAACTACTTGCTAAACTACTTGCTGAACTACTTGCTGAACTACTTGCTAAATTACTTGCTAAACTACTTGCTAAACTACTTGCTGAACAACTTCCTGAACTACTTGCTGAACTACTTGCTAAACTACTTGCTGAACTACTTGCTAAACTACTTGCTGAACTACTTGCTGAATTACTTGCTAAACTACTTACTGAACCACTTGCTAAACTACTTGCTAAACTACTTGCTAAACTACTTGCTAAACTACTTGCTAAACTACTTGCTGAACTACTTGCTAAACTACTTGCTAAACTACTTGCTAAAGTACTTGCTGAACTTCTTGCTAAACTACTTGCTAACCTACTTGCTAAACTACTTGCTAAACTACTTGCTGAACTACTTGCTGAACTATTTTCTAAACTACTTGCTAAACTACTTGCTAAACTACTGGCTGAACTACTTGCTGAACTACTTGCTAAACTACTTGCTAAACTACATGCAGAACTACTTGCTAAACTACTTGCTAAACTACTTGCTAAACTATTTGCTAAACTACTTGCTAAACTACTTGCTGAACTACTTGCTGAACTATTTGCTAAACTACTTGCTAAACTACTTGCTAAACTACTTGCTAAACTTCTTGTTAAACTACTTGCTAAACTACTTGCTGAACTACTTGCTGAACTACTTGCTAAACTACTTGCTAAACTACTTGCTAAACTACTTGCTGAACTACTTGCTGAACTACTTGCTAAACTACTTGCTAAACTACTTGCTAAACTACTTGCTAAACTACTTGCTAAACTACTTGCTGAACTACTTGCTAAACTACTTGCTAAACTACTTGCTGAACTACTTGCTAAACTACTTGCTAAACTACTTGCTGAACTACTTGCTGAACTACTTGCTGAACTACTTGCTAAACTACTTGCTAAACTACTTGCTGAACCACTTGCTCAACCACTTGCTGAACGACTTGCTAAACTACTTGCTAAACTACTCGCTAAACTACTTGCTGAACTACTTGCTGAACTACTTGCTAAACTACTTGTTGAACTACTTACTGAACTACTTGCTAAACTACTTGCTAAACTACTTGCTGAACTACTTGCTGAACTACTTGCTAAACTCCTTGCTGAACTACTTGCTAAACTACTTGATGAACCACTTGCTGAACCACTTGCTGAACTACTTGCTGAACCACTTGCTGAACCACTTGCTAAACTACTTGCTGAACCACTTGCTGAACCACTTGCTGAACCACTTGCTAAACTACTTGCTGAACCACTTGCTGAACTATTTGCTGAATCACTTACTGAACCACTTGCTGAGCCACTTACTGAACCACTTGCTAAACTACTTGCTGAACCACTTGCTGAACCACTTGCTGAACCACTTGCTAAACTACTTGCTGAACCACTTGCTGAACCACTTGCTGAACCACTTGCTGAACTACTTGCTGAACCACTTGCTAAACTACTTGCTGAACTACTTGCTGAACCACTTGCTGAACCACTTTCTGAACCACTTGCTAAACTACTTGCTGAACTACTTGCTGAACCACTTCCTGAACTACTTGCTGAACTACATGCAAACTACTTGCTAAACTACTTGCAGAACTACTTGCTAAACTACTTGTTGAGCTACTTGCTCAACTACTTGCTAAACTACTTGCAGAACTACTTGCTGAACTACTTGTTAAACTACTTGCTAAACTACTTACTAAACTACTTGCTGAACTACTTGCTGAACTACTTGCTAAACTACTTGCTGAACTACTTGCTGAACCACTTGCTGAACTACTTGCTGAAGTACTTGCTGAACTACTTGCTGAACTACTTGCTAAACTACTTGCTGAACTACTTGCTGAACTACTTGCTGAACTACTTGCTAAACTACTTGCTGAACTACTTGCTGAACTATTTGCTGAACTACTTGCTAAACTACTTGCTGAACTACTTGGCAAACTACTTGCTGAACTACTTGCTGAACTACTTGCTGAACTACTTGCTGAACTACTTGCTGAAATACTTGCTGAACTACTTGCTGAACTACTTGCTGAACTACTTCTGAACTACTTGCTGAACTACTTGCTGAACTACTTGCTAAACTACTTGCTGAACTACTTGCTGAACTACTTGCTGAACTACTTGCTAAACTACTTGCTGAACTACTTGCTAAACTACTTGCTGAACTACGTGCTAAACTACTTGCTAAACTACTTGCTGAACTACTTGCTGAACTACTTGCTAAACTACTTGCTGAACTACTTGCTAAAGTACTTGCTGAACTACCTGCTAAACTACTTGCTGAACTACTTGCTAAACTACTTGCTGAACTACTTGCTAAACTACTTGCTAAACTACTTGCTAAACTACTTGCTAAACTACTTGCTAAACTACTTGCTAAACTACTTGCTAAACTACTTGCTAAACTACTTGCTGAACTACTTGCTAAACTACTTGCTGAACTACTTGCTAAACTACTTGCTAAACTACTTGCTGAACTACTTGCTAAACTACTTGCTAAACTACTTGCTAGACTACTTGCTAAACTACTTGCTAAACTACTTGCTAAACTACTTGCTAAACTACTTGCTGAACTACTTGCTAAACTACTTGTTAAACTACTTGCAAAACTACTTGCTAAACTACTTGTTAAACTACTTGCTAAACTACTTGCTAAACTACTTGCTGAACTACTTGCTGAACCACTTGCTAAACTACTTGCTGAACTATTTGCTAAACTACTTGTTAAACTACTTGCTAAACTACTTGCTAAACCACTTTCAGAACTACTTGCTGAACTACTTACTAAACTACTTGCTAAACTACTTGCTAAACCACTTGCAGAACTACTTGCTGAACTACTTGCTAAACTACTTGCTAAACTACTTGCTAAACTACTTGTTAAACGACTTGCTAAACTACTTGCTAAACTACTTGCTAAACTACTTGCTAAACTACTTGCTAAACTACTTGCTGAACTACTTGCTGAACTACTTGCTAAATTACTTGCTAAACTACTTGCTAAACTACTTGCTGAACAACTTCCTGAACTACTTGCTGAACTACTTGCTAAACTACTTGCTGAACTACTTGCTAAACTACTTGCTGAGCTACTTGCTGAATTACTTGCTAAACTACTTACTGAACCACTTGCTAAACTACTTGCTAAACTACTTGCTAAACTACTTGCTAAACTACTTGCTAAACTACTTGCTGAACTACTTGCTAAACTACTTGCTAAACTACTTGCTAAAGTACTTGCTGAACTTCTTGCTAAACTACTTGCTAACCTACTTGCTAAACTACTTGCTAAACTACTTGCTGAACTACTTGCTGAACTATTTTCTAAACTACTTGCTAAACTACTTGCTAAACTACTGGCTGAACTACTTGCTGAACTACTTGCTAAACTACTTGCTAAACTACATGCAGAACTACTTGCTAAACTACTTGCTAAACTACTTGCTAAACTATTTGCTAAACTACTTGCTAAACTACTTGCTGAACTACTTGCTGAACTATTTGCTAAACTACTTGCTAAACTACTTGCTAAACTACTTGCTAAACTGCTTGTTAAACTACTTGCTAAACTACTTGCTGAACTACTTGCTGAACTACTTGCTAAACTACTTGCTAAACTACTTGCTAAACTACTTGCTGAACTATTTGCTGAACCACTTGCTAAACTACTTGCTAAACTACTTGCTAAACTACTTGCTAAACTACTTGCTAAACTACTTGCTGAACTACTTGCTAAACTATTTGCTAAACTACTTGCTGAACTACTTGCTAAACTACTTGCTAAACTACTTGCTGAACTACTTGCTGAACTACTTGCCGAGCTACTTGCTAAACTACTTGCTAAACTACTTGCTGAACCACTTGCTCAACCACTTGCTGAACGACTTGCTAAACTACTTGCTAAACTACTCGCTAAACTACTTGCTGAACTACTTGCTGAACTACTTGCTAAACTACTTGTTGAACTACTTACTGAACTACTTGCTAAACTACTTGCTAAACTACTTGCTGAACTACTTGCTGAACTACTTGCTAAACTCCTTGCTGAACTACTTGCTAAACTACTTGATGAACCACTTGCTGAACCACTTGCTGAACTACTTGCTGAACCACTTGCTGAACCACTTGCTAAACTACTTGCTGAACCACTTGCTGAACCACTTGCTGAACCACTTGCTAAACTACTTGCTGAACCACTTGCTGAACTATTTGCTGAATCACTTACTGAACCACTTGCTGAGCCACTTACTGAACCACTTGCTAAACTACTTGCTGAACCACTTGCTGAACCACTTGCTGAACCACTTGCTAAACTACTTGCTGAACCACTTGCTGAACCACTTGCTGAACCACTTGCTGAACTACTTGCTGAACCACTTGCTAAACTACTTGCTGAACTACTTGCTGAACCACTTGCTGAACCACTTTCTGAACCACTTGCTAAACTACTTGCTGAACTACTTGCTGAACCACTTCCTGAACTACTTGCTGAACTACATGCAAACTACTTGCTAAACTACTTGCAGAACTACTTGCTAAACTACTTGTTGAGCTACTTGCTCAACTACTTGCTAAACTACTTGCAGAACTACTTGCTGAACTACTTGTTAAACTACTTGCTAAACTACTTACTAAACTACTTGCTGAACTACTTGCTGAACTACTTGCTAAACTACTTACTGAACTACTTGCTGAACCACTTGCTGAACTACTTGCTGAAGTACTTGCTGAACTACTTGCTGAACTACTTGCTAAACTACTTGCTGAACTACTTGCTGAACTACTTGCTGAACTACTTGCTAAACTACTTGCTGAACTACTTGCTGAACTATTTGCTGAACTACTTGCTAAACTACTTGCTGAACTACTTGGCAAACTACTTGCTGAACTACTTGCTGAACTACTTGCTGAACTACTTGCTGAACTACTTGCTGAAATACTTGCTGAACTACTTGCTGAACTACTTGCTGAACTACTTCTGAACTACTTGCTGAACTACTTGCTGAACTACTTGCTAAACTACTTGCTGAACTACTTGCTGAACTACTTGCTGAACTACTTGCTAAACTACTTGCTGAACTACTTGCTAAACTACTTGCTAAACTACTTGCTAAACTACTTGCTAAACTACTTGCTGAACTACTTGCTGAACTACTTGCTAAACTACTTGCTGAACTACTTGCTAAAGTACTTGCTGAACTACCTGCTAAACTACTTGCTGAACTACTTGCTAAACTACTTGCTAAACTACTTGCTAAACTACTTGCTGAACTACCTGCTAAACTACTTGCTGAACTACTTGCTAAACTACTTGCTGAATTACCTGCTAAACTACTTGCTAAACTACTTGCTAAACTACTTGCTAAACTACTTGCTAAACTACTTGCTGAACTACTTGCTAAACTACTTGCTGAACAACTTGCTAAACTACTTGCTGAACTACTTGCTGAACTACTTGCTAAACTACTTGCAGAACAACTTGCTAAACTACTTGCAGAACCGCTTGTTGAACCACTTGCAGAACTACTTGCTGAACCACTTGCAGAACTACTTGCTGAACCACTTGTTGAACCACTTGCAGAACTACTTGCTGAACCACTTGTTGAACCACTTGCAGAACTACTTGCTGAACCACTTTTTGAACCACTTGCTGAACTACTTGCTGAAACACTTGCCGAACCACTTGCTGAGCCACTTGCTGAACCACTTGCTGAACCACTTGCTGAACCACTTGCTGAACCACTTGCTGAACCACTTGCTGAACCACTTGCTGAACCACTTGCTGAACCACTTGCTGAACCACTTGCTGAACCACTTGCAGAACTACTTGCTGAACCACTTGCTGAACCACTTGCAGAACTACTTGCTGAACCACTTGCTGATCCACTTGCTGAACCACTTGCTGAACCACTTGCTGATCCACTTGTTGAACCACTTCCTGAACCACATACTGAAGCACTTGCTGTATCACTTGCTGATCCATTTGCTGAACCACTTGCTGAACCACTTGCTGAACCACTTGCTGAACCACTTGCTGAACCACTTGCTGAACTACTTGCTGAACCACTTGCTGAACCACTTGCTGAGCCACTTGCTGAACCACTTGCTGAACCACTTGCAGAACTACTTGCTGAATCACTTGCAGAACTACTTGCTGAATCACTTGCAGAACCACTTGCTGAACTACTTGCTGAAACACTTGCTGAACCACTTTCTGAACCACTTGCTGATCCACTTGCTGAACCACTTGCTGAACCACTTGCTGAACTACTTGCTGAACCACTTGCTGAACCACTTGCTGAGCCACTTGCTGAACCACTTGCTGAACCACTTGCAGAACTACTTGCTGAATCACTTGCAGAACCACTTGCTGAACTACTTGCTGAAACACTTGCTGAACCACTTTCTGAACCACTTGCTGATCCACTTGCTGAACCACTTACTGAACTACTTGCTGAACCACTTGCTGAACCACTTGTTGTACCGTTTCCTGAACCACTTGCTGAACCACTTACTGAACCACTTGCTGAACTACTTACTGAACCACTTGCTGAACCACTTTCTGAACTACTTGCTGAACCGCTCCCTGAACCACTTACTGAACCACTTGATGAACCACTTGCTGAACCACTTGCTGAACCACTTGCTGAGCTACTTGCTGATCCACTTACTGAACCACTTACTGAACTACTTGCTGTACCGTTTCCTGAACCAGTTACTGAACCACTTACTGAACCACTTGCTGCACCACTTGCTGAATTTCTTCCTGAACCACCTCCTGAACCACTTTCTGAACTACTTACTGAATCACTTGCTGAACCACTTGCTGAACCACTTGCTGAACTACTTGCTGAACCACTTCCTGAAGCACATACTGAAGCACTTGCTGTATCACTTGCTGATCCATTTGCTGAACCACTTACTGACCCACTTACTGACCCACTTACTGACCCACTTACTGACCCACTTACTGATTCACTTACTGAACCATTTCATCATAATATTCATCATTACTGTTGATAAATTAGACACATGTTCAACGCTTTGGTATTTTTCTGATGAATATTTTCGTCACACCTGATTTCATCAGTCCAAATACAAAGAAGAATTGTGAAGATCAGATGGAGTTTTGGGTAATCAGTCCCTGAATCTGGCGTCGATGTAATCATTCCATCAATCTTGATAAGTATAGAGTATGTAGATTGGTTACATCTACTCCAGGATGAGGGACTAATTACCTCAAACTCCTTCTGATCTTCACCATTCTTCTTTGTTTTCAACTGATGAAGTCACTGCCTGGCGAAACGTTTCCTCAATAAAGATACCCAAGTGTTGCACATGTGTCTAATTTATCAACTTGTCGTCTCTCTGAACCATTTATCTACATCGTTTTTGTTGTTCACCTTTAATTGTTCTACAGCAGAAAACAGAAACACAGAAACTCAATTTATTCTGGACGATAATTTACATATATTAAAAACATTAGATGTGCCGGTAATTGTAGATCCTTCCCTCTCCCTCGTCTATCCTCAAGTATCTTCCCTCTCCCTCGTCTATCCTCAAGTATCTTCCCTCTCCCTCGTCTATCCTCAAGTATCTTCCCTCTCCCTCGTCTATCCTCAAGTATCTTCCCTGTCCCTCGTCTATCCTCAAGTATCTTTCCTCTCCCTCGTCTATCCTCAAGTATCTTCCCTCTCCCTCGTCTATCCTCAAGTATCTTCCCTCTCTCTCGTCTATCCTCAAGTATCTTCCCTGTCCCTCGTCTATCCTCAAGTATCTTCCCTCTCTCTCGTCTATCCTCAAGTATCTTCCCTCTCCCTTGTCTCTCCTCAAGTATCTTCCCTCTCCCTCGTCTATCCTCAAGTATCTTCCCCCTCCCTCGTCTATCCTCAAGTATCTTCCCTCTCCCTCGTCTATCCTTAAGTATCTTCCCTCTCCCTCGTCTATCCTCAAGTATCTTCCCTCTCCCTTGTCTACCCTCAAGTACCTTCCCTCTCTCTCGTCTATCCTCAAGTATTTTCCCTCTCTCTCGTCTATCCTCAAGTATCATTTTAGTACTGGATCAGTATCTCTTAGATCAGTAATTTAGCTATATTTTTCTGTCTCTACTACTGTTTCCAATATGTATTTTTCTGATAAAACACATGTGCAACAGTTAGGTATGATAAATTAGACACATGTGCAACTCTTGGGTATCTCTACTGAGGAAACGTTTCGCCACACAGTGGCTTCATCAGTCCATACAAAGGAGAATCTTGAAGAACAGGAGGAGAATGAGGTAATCAGTCCCTCAACCTTGAGTCGATGTGGTCAGTCCATCAATCTTGAATAGAATACGGCATACGTGCGGAGAAGGAGCTTATAAACCGTAGGCAGGAGAGGTGCAGCAGTCGTAGGTGGTGTCACATTTCTTCAATAAGGAAGTAGGTCGTGCCCAAGGGTTAGGCAAGCGAAGAATTCCCAAGTATTAAAATCCCAAGAAGTTGCAGTGTCTGACAGGATTGTAGATGAATGGTTCAGAGAACCGACTTTTTTAATAGATAGAATAACAAACTTGTAGGATCTTCTCCATGTCTTCCTCCTCATCATTATGCTCTCATTTTATGCCTTTGAAAAATGAATTTGCAATGAACTTGTATTCTTCTAAAATATACTTCTCTCCATGAACAATATTTGGATTATTACATTCAATATTTATATCTCTCTCATCTTCTCTGGATTTTTTATTTTTTCCTTTTTATTTAGTTTCTTCTAAGGTTCTTGTTTTTTTTATTATTTAAATCAAAGACAATAATTAGTCTGTACTCCAGTTCCCCATTGTCCGGTCTTATATTAGTGTTCTCTGCTTTCCAATTATTCAGTGTTTAATATGGTCTACACACCTTCCTCTCTCTCGTCTTCAACTGCCTGGCAAATGTCAATTGTATATTTCCTTTACTTTCTCTTCTTGCTGCTTACTCTGCTCCTGGTCTATCACCTTAGTCGTCCTCTTTACTATATCAATTTCTTTACGTCATTTATTACACTTTCCTCTCTTTTCCTAGCATCTTCTGTACTTATTTTTTTTTTTTGTAGTCTCTCAGAGTTCTATGATTTTCTCCTCCAATTTCTGTTCTTGTTCTAAAGTTGTGGTCTCCATCTCTACCAGCTTTCATCAAGTCTCTCACTCTGCTTCTCTTGTGGGCAGTCCCTTTACTCTTCCCTCCTTATTTTGACACCTGTGGGTTTATGTGGGTGGTTGTGACACTTGTGTATTTGGATGATTCTGACATTACTATGTTTGGATGGTTGTGACACGTGTGTTTGTTTGGATGACTGTGATACTTAGGAATTCGTTTGGAAGTTTGTGACACTTGTGTGCCTGTGTGAATGGTTGTGACACTTGTGTGTTTGTGTGGATGATTGTGACACTTGTGTGTTTGTGTGGATGGTTGTGACACCTGTGTTTGGGTGGATAGGTGTGACACTTATGTAGATGGTTGTGACACGTGTGCTTGTGTGGATGATTGTGGAAGTTGTAACACTTGTGGATGTTTGTGATTGTTGTAATTAACTTTTAGTTTAGGGTGAATGCATGTAATGGTTGTCACACTTAAGTGTTTGGTTGATGGGTGTGATGGTTGTAACAACTGTGTGTTTGTATGAATGATTGTGGTGGTTGGTGCGCAGTGATTGTTAGTGGTCTATATTTATTAAGGCTTCAATTTAGGTGTTTTGCGTGGCAGCTAAGTTGTTAGTGTTAGTTGTGAGTGTAAGTTGTTAGCGTATGTTGTTAGTGTAAGTTGTTAGCGTATGTTGTTAGTGTAAGTTGTTAGCGTATGTTGTTAGTGTAAGTTGTTAGCGTATGTTGTTAGTGTAAGTTGTTAGTGTAAGTTGTTAGTGAAAGTCGTTAAAATGATGAGGTAAGTGGTAGCGAAATTGTTGGTGTTGGTAGCAAGAATAATAGTAGTTAAAATGGAAGTTGTTTGTGTTGGTAGTGGAAGTATAAGCGGTATTGGTGAAATTCGTGTTGGAGGAAACGGTGTTGGTGGAAATGGTGTTGGTGGAAATGGTGGTGGTAGCCGAAATGGTAGTGGAAAATTGGTATTGGTGGAACTGGTAATGGTGAAATTGACGGTGGAAAAAGTGTTGGTAGAAGTTATGGTGTTGTTTATTGGTGGTGGAAATTGTGGTTGTGGTAGTGGCGAAATAGTGTTTATGGAAGTGGTGGTGGTTGTGGTGTGAATGGCGGTGTTGTGCCTCTTCTCTGTTGCATCTTGTTGCATCTTGTTGCATCTTGACTCCTTGTAAAGTGTGCTTCTTTTTTTCCATACCTTCATAGTGCCTTCTCACTCCAACATTATTTCTTCCCCAGGAACAAAATCCTCAATGGTAATCCGATATACAAGAAATTGTTCTCGTCCATATACTCGAAATACAAGAAGCTGGGTCCCCCCGTGCCGAGGGCGGCCACCAACGGGAAGAAACCTCCCAAGAATTCTGTCTCTCCATCGTTCAGTCAGTTTGTACAGTGGGTGTTGGACGAGGTAGCCAGTGGCAAGACCATCGATATGCACTGGATCCCACAGTCGTCCTTCTGCACCCCCTGCCTCGTAGACTTCACCGTTCTCGCTAAGGTGCCTAAGCTTCATTGTATAATGTGTATGGAAAATTTACATTTATCTGGATGAATCTCATTGCATACATACAAGTAAATGGTAACAAAGATAATTATTATTTGTCAAAGTTACAGAGACAAGTAGGAATTTTTTAGGGCACCTAGGTCGCAAAAATGTCCCCCTTCGATACCTACCATCTATCTCTCCACAAATTACTCTAGACCTATATTATTTGCAAATGATATGTACATACACACCAGGAATTCTGGTAAAATTATTATAATTTTTGTGGATTGTATATTAAAATAAATAATGATTACATATACACTTTCATATAACAGAAGGAGAATTTATAATCATAACACTCACCAATTAGTCTGGAGATTACTGTGTATAATACTCTAAAACCTCCATCTAACTAAATTTATGATGATAACACTGGCCAGAATTACAAACATAATTTAAATAGCTTATCTGAGGTTCCTGGAGCTGTCCTGTACATTGGTTTAATGCTCAAATTATGCAGAAAGGCACATCCAACAATTTCGGCTCCTATTTGAGAGGTGTAAGCCCAATATAACCTCTAGAGCGTCAAAAATTCTTCTTATTTTCACTAACGTTTTCTTGGCTCATTCAAAACACAATGGAGAGTCTCCGCTCGTCCGCACAAGCGCCGAGTTTCCCATTTTTTATAATATAATTTTTATTAAATACAATATATTTTATTAATTTACATACAAATACAATATTTTCGGAAAATATACTATATATTTTGCACACTGTGGCAGGGTGGAGATCGTTGCTAAACAACTCAAATTACTCCTTCCTTTAGGAGATGATTCCAGCTGGTTCTGGCTTGAGTGGCTGTTCTCCTAGTAGGTCTTACTACGATTTCATCTTCCTGCATCACTTGGTCAGCGTTACCTTCCGTATCACTCATGTCACTTTCCCTTAGATTTTCATTTACATTTGATTGAATGCCATTTAATTCCAAGGGAATCAATTTATTAATTGTGCATAAACTTTCCTGGCCACGACACAACACTTTGACATTCCGGACAACACCTTGTGCATCTGGGTACAATATCAATACTCTGCCCAGAGGCCACAATGTTCGATGTTGTTCAGTGTCAATTAACACAATGTCACCTGGTTGAATGTTCTGTCGATTTACTGCCTCTGTCGCACCATAAAAGTGTTCACGTAGTGTAAGAAGACATTTCTTATGCCACACATTAGACCAATGATCAATTACTTTATTTAACATTTTAAATTTATCACAATGCCGCGTCATTGTAATCTTCATCACTTTCTTCAGGATTATTTCTATAGACAGGGGCAGCTTCCAATTTCCATCCACATATTAGGTGAGAAGGTGTTAATACATCTGCATCAGGTGTATCACTCATGTACGAGAGAGGCCTATTATTTATACGATTCTCCGCCTCCACTAACACTGAACGGAATTCTTCCAAATTAATTCTCTTCCGGTGTAGTACTTTACGGAGACACCTCTTCACTGTGCCTATCAGTTTTTCGTACAGCCCCCCCTGCCAAGGGGCTCTAGGAGTATTAAATTTCCAGGTACACCCTCGCTGGGTTAACAGAGATTGAACATCGTTACTATTATTTAATTCTATCAAGTGTTGAGCACCTGCATTATCCGAAATCATCAATCTCGGACAGGATCTCCTAGCTGCAAATTTTCGAAACAGCTGTATAAACTGTTCTGCAGACAAGTCCTGAGCCACTTCTAAATGAACTGCCCTAGTAGCAGTACAAGTGAACAATCATACATACACTTTCAGTGGAACACCATCTGAAGTACCTGTTAAAATTATTGAACCACTATAGTCTACACCTGTTACATCAAATGGTTTCACTAATTGTACATGCTCCTTTGGCAATGGTGGAGGACCTGGGTACATATAGGATCTGGCATCCACACGGCGACATATTACACAAGATTTAAATGCCGCGAAATATGAACTAAGCTGGCAGACAGCAAAGGCTGTCTGTGCAGACAGTACAGGCTGTCTACAGTAGAAGTGAAGAACAAGTAGCAGAACTGACTGTGTGAAGAACAAGAAGTAGAAATGAGTGAAGAGCAAGTAGTAGAACTTACTGAGTGAAGAACTAGTAGTAGAACTGAGTGAAGAACACGCAGTAGAACTGAGCGCAGAACAAGTAGTAGAACTGACTGAGTGAAGAACAAGAAGTAGAACTGACTGAGTGAAGAACAAGTAGTAGAACTGAGTGAAGAACACGTAGTAGAACTGAGCGCAGACCAAGTAGTAGAACTGAGTGAAGAACAAGTAGTAGAACTGACTGAGTGAAGAACAAGAAGTAGAACTGACTGAGTGAAGAACAAGAAGTAGAACTGACTGAGTGAAGAACAAGAAGTAGAACTGACTGAGTGAAGAACAAGTAGTAGAACTGACTGAGTGAAGAACAAGTAGTAGAACTGACTGAGTGACGAAAAAGTAGTAGAACTGACTGAGTGAAGAACAAGAAGTAGAACTGACTGAGTGAAGAACAAGTAGTAGAACTGACTGAGTGAAGAACAAGAAGTAGAACTGACTGAGTGAAGAACAAGAAGTAGAACTGACTGAGTGAAGAACAAGTAGTAGAACTGACTGAGTGAAGAACAAGTAGTAGAACTGACTGAGTGAAGAACAAGTAGTAGAACTGACTGAGTGAAGAACAAGTAGTAGAACTGACTGAGTGAAGAACAAGTAGTAGAACTGAGTGAAGAACAAGAGGTAGAACTGACTGAGTGAAGAACATGTAGAAGAACTGACTGAGTGAAGAACAAGTAGTACTGAGTGAAGAACAAGTAGTAGAACTGACTGAGTGAAGAACAAGTAGTAGAACTGACTGAGTAAAGAACAAGTAGAACTGAGTGAAGAACAAGTAGAACTGAGTGAAGAACAAGTAGTAGAACTGACTGAGTAAAGAACAAGAAGTAGAACTGACTGAGTGAAGAACAAGTAGAACTGAGTGAAGAACAAGTAGTAGAACTGACTGAGTGAAGAACAAGTAGTAGAACTGACTGAGTGAAGAACAAGTAGAACTGAGTGAAGAACAAGTAGAACTGAGTGAAGAACAAGTAGAACTGAGTGAAGAACTAGTAGTAGAACTGACTGAGTGAAGAACAAGTAGTAGAACTGACTGAGTAAAGAACAAGTAGAACTGAGTGAAGAACAAGTAGTAGAACTGACTGAGTGAAGAACAAGTAGTAGAACTGACTGAGTGAAGAACAAGTAGAACTGAGTGAAGAACAAGTAGAACTGAGTGAAGAACAAGTAGAACTGAGTGAAGAACAAGTAGTAGAACTGACTGAGTGAAGAACAAGTAGTAGAACTGACTGAGTGAAGAACAAGTAGAACTGAGTGAAGAACAAGTAGTAGAACTGACTGAGTGAAGAACAAGTAGTAGAACTGACTGAGTGAAGAACAAGTAGTAGAACTGACTGAGTGAAGAACAAGTAGAACTGAGTGAAGAACAAGTAGAACTGAGTGAAGAACAAGTAGTAGAACTGACTGAGTGAAGAACAAGTAGTAGAACTGACTGAGTGAAGAACAAGTAGAACTGAGTGAAGAACAAGTAGTAGAAGTAACTGAGTGAAGAACAAGTAGTAGAACTGACTGAGTGAAGAACAAGTAGAACTGAGTGAAGAACAAGTAGAACTGAGTGAAGAACACGTAGAACTGAGTGAAGAACAAGTAGAACTGAGTGAAGAACAAGTAGTAGAACTGACTGAGTAAAGAACAAGAAGTAGAACTGACTGAGTGAAGAACAAGAAGTAGAACTGACTGAGTAAAGAACAAGAAGTAGAACTGACTGAGTGAAGAACAAGTAGTAGAACTGACTGAGTGAAGAACAAGAAGTAGAACTGACTGAGTGAAGAACAAGTAGTAGAACTGACTGAGTGAAGAACAAGAAGTAGAACTGACTGAGTGAAGAACAAGTAGTAGAACTGACTGAGTGAAGAACAAGTAGTAGAACTGACTGAGTGAAGAACAAGAAGTAGAACTGACTGAGTCAAGAACAAGTAGTAGAACTGACTGAGTGAAGAACAAGAAGTAGAACTGACTGAGTGAAGAACAAGTAGTAGAACTGACTGAGTGAAGAACAAGAAGTAGAACTGACTGAGTGAAGAACAAGTAGTAGAACTGACTGAGTGAAGAACAAGTAGTAGAACTGACTGAGTGAAGAACAAGAAGTAGAACTGACTGAGTGAAGAACAAGTAGTAGAACTGACTGAGTGAAGAACAAGAAGTAGAACTGACTGAGTGAAGAACAAGTAGTAGAACTGACTGAGTGAAGAACAAGAAGTAGAACTGACTGAGTGAAGAACAAGTAGTAGAACTGACTGAGTGAAGAACAAGAAGTAGAACTGACTGAGTAAAGAACAAGTAGTAGAACTGACTGAGTGAAGAACAAGTAGTAGAACTGACTGAGTGAAGAACAAGTAGAACTGAGTGAAGAACAAGTAGTAGAACTGACTGAGTGAAGAACAAGAAGTAGAACTGACTGAGTAAAGAACAAGAAGTAGAACTGACTGAGTGAAGAACAAGTAGTAGAACTGACTGAGTGAAGAACAAGTAGTAGAACTGACTGAGTGAAGAACAAGTAGTAGAACTGCCTGAGTGAAGAACAAGTAGAAGAACACTGAGTTAATAACAAGTAGAACTGAGTGAAGAACTAGTAGTAGAACTGACTGAGTGAAGAACAAGTAGTAGAACTGACTGAGAAAAGAACAAGTAGAACTGAGTGAAGAACAAGTAGTAGAACTGACTGAGTGAAGAACAAGTAGTAGAACTGACTGAGTGAAGAACAAGTAGAACTGAGTGAAGAACAAGTAGAACTGAGTGAAGAACAAGTAGAACTGAGTGAAGAACAAGTAGTAGAACTGACTGAGTGAAGAACAAGTAGTAGAACTGACTGAGTGAAGAACAAGTAGAACTGAGTGAAGAACAAGTAGTAGAACTGACTGAGTGAAGAACAAGTAGTAGAACTGACTGAGTGAAGAACAAGTAGTAGAACTGACTGAGTGAAGAACAAGTAGAACTGAGTGAAGAACAAGTAGAACTGAGTGAAGAACAAGTAGTAGAACTGACTGAGTGAAGAACAAGTAGTAGAACTGACTGAGTGAAGAACAAGTAGAACTGAGTGAAGAACAAGTAGTAGAACTGACTGAGTGAAGAACAAGTAGTAGAACTGACTGAGTGAAGAACAAGTAGAACTGAGTGAAGAACAAGTAGAACTGAGTGAAGAACAAGTAGTAGAACTGACTGAGTGAAGAACAAGTAGAACTGAGTGAAGAACAAGTAGTAGAACTGACTGAGTGAAGAACAAGTAGTAGAACTGACTGAGTGAAGAACAAGTAGAACTGAGTGAAGAACAAGTAGAACTGAGTTAAGAACAAGTAGAACTGAGTGAAGAACAAGTAGTAGAACTGACTGAGTAAAGAACAAGAAGTAGAACTGACTGAGTGAAGAACAAGAAGTGGAACTGACAGAGTAAAGAACAAGAAGTAGAACTGACTGAGTGAAGAACAAGTAGTAGAACTGACTGAGTGAAGAACAAGAAGTAGAACTGACTGAGTGAAGAACAAGTAGTAGAACTGACTGAGTGAAGAACAAGAAGTAGAACTGACTGAGTGAAGAACAAGTAGTAGAACTGACTGAGTGAAGAACAAGTAGTAGAACTGACTGAGTGAAGAACAAGAAGTAGAACTGACTGAGTGAAGAACAAGTAGTAGAACTGACTGAGTGAAGAACAAGAAGTAGAACTGACTGAGTGAAGAACAAGTAGTAGAACTGACTGAGTGAAGAACAAGAAGTAGAACTGACTGAGTGAAGAACAAGTAGTAGAACTGACTGAGTGAAGAACAAGTAGTAGAACTGACTGAGTGAAGAACAAGAAGTAGAACTGACTGAGTGAAGAACAAGTAGTAGAACTGACTGAGTGAAGAACAAGAAGTAGAACTGACTGAGTGAAGAACAAGTAGTAGAACTGACTGAGTGAAGAACAAGAAGTAGAACTGACTGAGTGAAGAACAAGTAGTAGAACTGACTGAGTGAAGAACAAGAAGTAGAACTGACTGAGTAAAGAACAAGTAGTAGAACTGACTGAGTGAAGAACAAGTAGTAGAACTGACTGAGTGAAGAACAAGTAGAACTGAGTGAAGAACAAGTAGTAGAACTGACTGAGTGAAGAACTAGTAGAACTGACTGAGTGAAGAACAAGTAGTAGAACTGACTGAGTGAAGAACAAGTAGTAGAACTGACTGAGTGAAGTACAAGTAGTAGAACTGACTGAGTGAAGAACAAGTAGTAGAACTGACTGAGTGAAGAACAAGTAGTAGAACTGACTGAGTGAAGAACAAGTAGTAGAACTGACTGAGTGAAGAACAAGTAGTAGAACTGACTGAGTGAAGAACAAGTAGTAGAACTGACTGAGTGAAGAACAAGTAGTAGAACTGACTGAGTGAAGAACAAGTAGTAGAACTGACTGAGTGAAGAACAAGAAGTAGAACTGACTGAGTGAAGAACAAGTAGTAGAACTGACTGAGTGAAGAACAAGTAGTAGAACTGACTGAGTGAAGAACAAGAAGTAGAACTGACTGAGTGAAGAACAAGTAGTAGAACTGAGTGAAGAACACGTAGTAGAACTGACTGAGTGAAGAACAAGAAGTAGAACTGACTGAGTGAAGAACAAGAAGTAGAACTGACTGAGTGAAGACCAAGTAGAACTGACTGAGTGAAGAACAAGTAGAACTGACTGAGTGAAGAACAAGTAGAACTGACTGAGTGAAGAACAAGTAGAACTGACTGAGTGAAGAACAAGTAGAACTGACTGAGTGAATAACAAGTAGAACTGACTGACTGAAGAACAAGTAGAACTGACTGAGTGAAGAACAAGTAGAACTGACTGAGTGAAGAACGAGTAGAACTGACTGAGTGAATAACAAGTAGAACTGACTGAGTGAAGAACAAGTAGAACTGACTGAGTGAATAACAAGTAGAACTGACTGAGTGAAGAACAAGTAGAACTGACTGAGTGAAGAACGAGTAGAACTGACTGAGTGAAGAACAAGTAGAACTGACTGAGTGAAGAACAAGTAGAACTGACTGAGTGAAGAACAAGTAGAACTGACTGAGTGAAGAACAAGTAGAACTGACTGAGTGAAGAACAAGTAGAACTGACTGAGTGAAGAACAAGTAGAGCTGACTGAGTGAAGAACAAGTAGAACTGACTGAGTGAAGAACAAGTAGAACTGACTGAGTGAATAACAAGTAGAACTGACTGAGTGAAGAACAAGTAGAACTGACTGAGTGAATAACAAGTAGAACTGACTGAGTGAAGAACAAGTAGAACTGACTGAGTGAAGAACAAGTAGAACTGACTGAGTGAAGAACAAGTAGAACTGACTGAGTGAAGAACAAGTAGAACTGACTGAGTGAAGAACAAGTAGAGCTGACTGAGTGAAGAACAAGTAGAGCTGACTGAGTGAAGAACAAGTAGAACTGACTGAGTAAAGAACAAGTAGAACTGACTGAGTGAATAACAAGTAGAACTGACTGAGTGAAGAACAAGTAGAACTGAGTGAATAACAAGTAGAACTGACTGAGTGAAGAACAAGTAGAACTGACTGAGTGAAGAACGAGTAGAACTGACTGAGTGAAGAACAAGTAGAACTGACTGAGTGAAGAACAAGTAGAACTGACTGAGTGAAGAACAAGTAGAACTGACTGAGTGAAGAACAAGTAGAACTGACTGAGTGAAGAACAAGTAGAACTGACTGAGTGAAGAACAGAAAAGAAGAACTGATCGTCTGTGTCTTCACAGGTAGAGACGCTGAGGGAAGACGCCAACTACATCATCAACACTTCAAGTATGTCTCCTTATCTCAGTAATTACAGCTGTCTTGGTCTGTGATAACACCTGTTGTGGTCTGAATGATAACACCTGTTGTGGTCTGAACGATAACACCTGTTGTGGTCTGAATGATAACACCTGTTGTGGTCTGAATGATAACACCTGTTGTGGTCTGAATGATAACACCTGTTGTGGTCTGAACGATAACACCTGTTGTGGTCTGAATGATAACACCTGTTGTGGTCTGAATGATAACACCTGTTGTGGTCTGAATGATAACACCTGTGGTGGTCTGAATGATAACACCTGTTGTGGTCTGAACGATAACACCTGTTGTGGTCTGAATGATAACACCTGATGTGGTCTGAATGATAACACCTGTTGTGGTCTGAATGATAACACCTGTTGTGGTCTGAATGATAACACCTGTTGTGGTCTGAATGACAACACCTCTTGTGGTCTGAATGATAACACCTGTTGTGGTCTGAATGATAACACCTGTTGTGGTCTGAATGATAACACCTGTTGTGGTCTGAATGATAACACCTGTTGTGGTCTGAACGATAACACCTGTTGTGGTCTGAATGATAACACCTGTTTTGGTCTGAATGATAACACCTGTTGTGGTCTGAATGATAACACCTGTTGTGGTCTGAATGATAACACCAGTTGTGGTCTGAATGATAACACCTGTTGTGGTCTGAATGATAACACCTGTTGTGGTCTGAACGATAACACCTGTTGTGGTCTGAATGATAACACCTGTTGTGGTCTGAATGATAACACCTGTTGTGGTCTGAACGATAACACCTGTTGTGGTCTGAATGATAACACCTGTTTTGGTCTGAATGATAACACCTGTTGTGGTCTGAATGATAACACCTGTTGTGGTCTGAATGATAACACCTGTTGTGGTCTGAATGATAACACCTGTTGTGGTCTGAACGATAACACCTGTTGTGGTCTGAATGATAACACCTGTTTTGGTCTGAATGATAACACCTGTTGTGGTCTGAATGATAACACCTGTTGTGGTCTGAATGATAACACCAGTTGTGGTCTGAATGATAACACCTGTTGTGGTCTGAATGATAACACCTGTTGTGGTCTGAACGATAACACCTGTTGTGGTCTGAATGATAACACCTGTTGTGGTCTGAATGATAACACCTGTTGTGGTCTGAATGATAACACCTGTTGTGGTCTGAATGATAACACCTGTTGTGGTCTGAATGATAACACCTGTTGTGGTCTGAATGACAACACCTGTTGTGGTCTGAATGATAACACCTGTTGTGGTCTGAACGATAACACCTGTTGTGGTCTGAATGATAACACCTGTTGTGGTCTGAATGATAACACCTGTTGTGGTCTGAATGATAACACCTGTTGTGGTCTGAATGATAACACCTGTTGTGGTCTGAATGATAACACCTGTTGTGGTCTGAATGATAACACCTGTTGTGGTCTGAACGATAACACCTGTTGTGGTCTGAATGATAACACCTGTTTTGGTCTGAATGATAACACCTGTTGTGGTCTGAACGATAACACCTGTTGTGGTCTGAATGATAACACCTGTTGTGGTCTGAATGATAACACCTGTTGTGGTCTGAATGATAACACCTGTTGTGGTCTGAATGATAACACCTGTTGTGGTCTGAATGATAACACCTGTTGTGGTCTGAATGATAACACCTGTTGTGGTCTGAATGATAACACCTGTTGTGGTCTGAATGATAACACCTGTTGTGGTCTGAATGATAACACCTGTTGTGGTCTGAATGATAACACCTGTTGTGGTCTGAATGATAACACCTGTTGTGGTCTGAATGATAACACCTGTTGTGGTCTGAATGATAACACCTGTTGTGGTCTGAATGATAACACCTGTTGTGGTCTGAATAACACCTGTTGTGGTCTGAATGATAACACCTGTTGTGGTCTGAACGATAACACCTGTTGTGGTCTGAATGATAACACCTGTTGTGGTCTGAATGATAACACCTGTTGTGGTCTGAATGATAACACCTGTTGTGGTCTGAATGATAACACCTGTTGTGGTCTGAATGATAACACCTGTTGTGGTCTGAATGATAACACCTGTTGTGGTCTGAATGATAACACCTGTTGTGGTCTGAATGATAACACCTGTTGTGGTCTGAATGATAACACCTGTTGTGGTCTGAATGATAACACCTGTTGTGGTCTGAATGATAACACCTGTTGTGGTCTGAATGATAACACCTGTTGTGGTCTGAATGATAACACCTGTTGTGGTCTGAATGATAACACCTGTTGTGGTCTGAATGATAACACCTGTTGTGGTCTGAATGATAACACCTGTTGTGGTCTGAATGATAACACCTGTTGTGGTCTGAATGATAACACCTGTTGTGGTCTGAATGATAACACCTGTTGTGGTCTGAATGATAACACCTGTTGTGGTCTGAATGATAACACCTGCTGTGGTCTGAACGATAACACCTGTTGTGGTCTGAATGATAACACCTGCTGTGGTCTGAATGATAACACCTGTTGTGGTCTGAATGATAACACCTGTTGTGGTCTGAATGATAACACCTGTTGTGGTCTGAATGATAACACCTGTTGTGGTCTGAATGATAACACCTGTTGTGGTCTGAATGATAACACCTGTTGTGGTCTGAATGATAACACCTGTTGTGGTCTGAATGATAACACCTGTTGTGGTCTGAATGATAACACCTGTTGTGGTCTGAATGATAACACCTGTTGTGGTCTGAATGATAACACCTGTTGTGGTCTGAATGATAACACCTGTTGTGGTCTGAATGATAACACCTGTTGTGGTCTGAATGATAACACCTGTTGTGGTCTGAATGATAACACCTGTTGTGGTCTGAACGATAACACCTGTTGTGGTCTGAATGATAACACCTGTTGTGGTCTGAATGATAACACCTGTTGTGGTCTGAATGATAACACCTGTTGTGGTCTGAATGATAACACCTGTTGTGGTCTGAATGATAACACCTGTTGTGGTCTGAATGATAACACCTGTTGTGGTCTGAACGATAACACCTGTTGTGGTCTGAATGATAACACCTGTTTTGGTCTGAATGATAACACCTGTTGTGGTCTGAATGATAACACCTGTTGTGGTCTGAATGATAACACCTGTTGTGGTCTGAACGATAACACCTGTTGTGGTCTGAATGATAACACCTGTTGTGGTCTGAATGATAACACCTGTTGTGGTCTGAACGATAACACCTGTTGTGGTCTGAATGATAACACCTGTTCTGGTCTGAATGATAACACCTGTTGTGGTCTGAATGATAACACCTGTTGTGGTCTGAATGATAACACCTGTTGTGGTCTGAATGATAACACCTGTTGTGGTCTGAATGATAACACCTGTTGTGGTCTGAACGATAACACCTGTTGTGGTCTGAATGATAACACCTGATAACACCTGTTGTGGTCTGAATGATAACACCTGTTGTGGTCTGAATGATAACACCTGTTGTGGTCTGAACGATAACACCTGTTGTGGTCTGAATGATAACACCTGTTGTGGTCTGAATGATAACACCTGTTGTGGTCTGAATGATAACACCTGTTGTGGTCTGAATGATAACACCTGTTGTGGTCTGAATGATAACACCTGTTGTGGTCTGAATGATAACACCTGTTGTGGTCTGAATGATAACACCTGTTGTGGTCTGAATGATAACACCTGTTGTGGTCTGAATGATAACACCTGTTGTGGTCTGAATGATAACACCTGTTGTGGTCTGAATGATAACACCTGTTGTGGTCTGAATGATAACACCTGTTGTGGTCTGAATGATAACACCTGTTGTGGTCTGAATGATAACACCTGTTGTGGTCTGAATGATAACACCTGTTGTGGTCTGAATGATAACACCTGTTGTGGTCTGAATGATAACACCTGTTGTGGTCTGAATGATAACACCTGTTGTGGTCTGAATGATAACACCTGTTGTGGTCTGAATGATAACACCTGTTGTGGTCTGAATGATAACACCTGTTGTGGTCTGAATGATAACACCTGTTGTGGTCTGAATGATAACACCTGTTGTGGTCTGAATGATAACACCTGTTGTGGTCTGAACGATAACACCTGTTGTGGTCTGAATGATAACACCTGTTGTGGTCTGAATGATAACACCTGTTGTGGCCTGAATGATAACACCTGTTGTGGTCTGAATGATAACACCTGTTGTGGTCTGAATGATAACACCTGTTGTGGTCTGAATGATAACACCTGTTGTGGTCTGAATGATAACACCTGTTGTGGTCTGAATGATAACACCTGTTGTGGTCTGAATGATAACACCTGTTGTGGTCTGAATGATAACACCTGTTGTGGTCTGAATGATAACACCTGTTGTGGTCTGAATGATAACACCTGTTGTGGTCTGAATGATAACACCTGTTGTGGTCTGAATGACAACACCTGTTGTGGTCTGAATGATAACACCTGTTGTGGTCTGAATGATAACACCTGTTGTGGTCTGAATGATAACACCTGTTGTGGTCTGAATGATAACACCTGTTGTGGTCTGAATGATAACACCTGTTGTGGTCTGAATGATAACACCTGTTGTGGTCTGAATGATAACACCTGTTGTGGTCTGAATGATAACACCTGTTGTGGTCTGGATGATAACACCTGATGTCAGAGTTATGTAACCTGTCGTCCGAGTTATAAAACCTGTCCCTCTTTGGGATAACTCCTGTCGTCTTAAGGATATCATTTGTCTTCTGACTGATAACGCCTGCTGTGGTCTGAGTGATAACACCTGTAGTCTGAATGATAACACCTGTCGTCTGAGTAATGACACCTGTCGTCTGATTGATAAAATTTGTCGTCTTAGGGATAACATTTATCTTCTGAGTGAAAACACCTGTTGTGGTCTGAGTGATGTCACCTGTTATCTGAATGATAACACCTGTTCTCTGAGTGATTACAAATGCTGTGATCTTAGTGATAACACTTGTTGTCTGAGTGATTACACTTGTTGAGTGATTACACCTGTAGTCAAAATGATTACACCTTTAAAGATCTGAGTGATAACACCTATCGTCTGTATGATAACACCTGTTAAGATCTGAGTGATAACATCTATCGTCTGTATGATAACATCCATCGCGGCGTGAGTAATAACATCTGTCGTGCACAAAGTGATAACACCTGTGGTGGGCTGAATGATAACTCCTGTCGTGATCTGACTTATAACACCTGTTGTTTAACTGCATACACGTGTCATTAACTGAGTGATAACACCTGTTGTTGAGAGAATGATAACACCTTATATTGAAAGAATGATGACATCTGATGTTGACAGAATAACCCTTGTGTTTGGCAGAACGACAACACCTGTTGTTGCATAAGTGATAACATCAGTTGGTATCTGGGTGTTAACACATGTTGTCGTTTTCTAAGTGTAAACATCTACCCTGATCTATGTACACTGAGTACACTCTCCTGAGTCACACAGCACATACAGTACTGTAGGAACTGCTACAGTAACTCTACTACACTGATTCCACTACAGTAACTCTAATACAGTAACTCTACTACAGTGATTCTACTACAGTAACTCTAATACAGTAACTCCACTACACTGATTCTACTACAGTAACTCTAATACAGTAACTCCACTACACTGATTCTACTACAGTAACTCCACTACAGTAACTCCACTACACTGATTCTACTACAGTAACTCCACTACAGTAACTCCACTACACTGATTCTACTACAGTAACTCTACTACAGTGATTCTACTACAGTAACTCTATTACAGTGATTCTACTACAGTAACTCTAATACAGTAACTCCACTACACTGATTCTACTACAGTAACTCCACTACAGTGATTCTACTACAGTAACTCTAATACAGTAACTCCACTACACTGATTCTACTACAGTAACTCCACTACAGTAACTCCACTACACTGATTCTACTACAGTAACTCTACTACAGTGATTCTACTACAGTAACTCTACTACACTGATTCTACTACAGTAACTCTAATACAGTAACTCTACTACACTGATTCTACTACAGTAACACTGCAACACTGATTGTACTACAGTGATTCTACTACAGTAACTCTAGTACAGTGATTCTACTACAGTAACTCTAGTACAGTGATTCTACTACAGTAACTCTACTACAGTGATTCTACTACAGTAACTCTAATACAGTAACTCTACTACACTGATTCTACTACAGTAACACTGCTACACTGATTGTACTACAGTGATTCTACTACAGTAACTCTAGTACAGTGATTCTACTACAGTAACTCTACTACAGTGATTCTACTACAGTAACTCTACTACACTGATTCTACTACAGTAACTCTAGTACAGTGATTCTACTACAGTAACTCTAGTACAGTGATTCTACTACAGTAACTCTACTACAGTGATTCTACTACAGTAACTCTACTACACTGATTCTACTACAGTAACTCTAGTACAGTGATTCTACTACAGTAACTCTAGTACAGTGATTCTACTACAGTAACTCTAGTACAGTGATTCTACTACAGTAACTCTACTACAGTGATTCTACTACAGTAACACTACTACAGTGATTCTACTACAGTAACTCTACTACACTGATTCTACTACAGTAACTCTAGTACAGTGATTCTACTACAGTAACTCTAGTACAGTGATTCTACTACAGTAACTCTACTACAGTGATTCTACTACAGTAACTCTACTACACTGATTCTACTACAGTAACTCTAGTACAGTGATTCTACTACAGTAACTCTACTACACTGATTCTACTACAGTAACTCTACTACAGTGATTCTACTACAGTAACTCTACTACACTGATTCTACTACAGTAACTCTACTACAGTGATTCTACAACAGTAACTCTACTACAATGATTCTACTACAGAAACTCTACTACACTGATTCTACAACAGTAACTCTACTACACTGATTCTACTACAGAAACTCTACTACACTGATTCTACAACAGTAACTCTACTACACTGATTCTACTACAGTAACTCTACTACACTGATTCTACTACAGTAACTCTACTACACTGATTCTACTACAGTAACTCTACTACAGTGATTCTACTACAGTAACTCTACTACACTGATTCTACTACAGTGATTCTACTACAGTAACTCTACTACAGTGATTCTACTACAGTAACTCTACTACACTGATTCTACTACAGTGATTTTACTACAGTAACTCTACTACAGTGATTCTACTACAGCAACTCTACTACACTGATTCTACTACAGTAACTCTACTACACTGATTCTACTACAGTGATTTTACTACAGTAACTCTACTACAGTGATTCTACTACAGTAACTCTACTACACTGATTCTACTACAGTAACTCTACTACAGTGATTCTACTACAGTAACTCTACTACAGTGATTCTACTACAGTAACTCTACTACACTGATTCTACTACAGTAACTCTACTACACTGATTCTACTACAGTAACTCTACTACACTGATTCTACTACAGTAACTCTACTACACTGATTCTACTACAGTAACTCTACTACAGTGATTCTACTACAGTAACTCTACTACACTGATTCTACTACAGTAACTCTACTACGCTGATTCTGCTACAGTAATTCTACTACAGTAACTCTACTACACTGGTTCTACTACAGTAACTCTACTACACTGATTCTGCTACAGTAATTCTACTACAGTAACTTTACTGCACTGATTCTACTACAGTAACTCTACTATAATTACTCTACTACAGTAACACTGCTTCAGTAACACTACTATAGTAACACTGCTACAGTAACACTACTATAGTAACACTGCTACAGTAACACTACTACAGTAACACTGCTACAGTAACACTGCTACAGTAACACTACTACAGTAACACTGCTACAGTAACACTGCTACAGTAACACTACTACAGTAACACTGCTACAGTAACACTACTACAGTAACACTGCTACAGTAACACTACTTGCTTGCTTGCTGCATGGTAACAGGTTGCTGCATGGACACTGCTTGCGGTTTGCTCCACTACAGGTAACTTGCTATTACCGAGGTAACACTACTGCAGTAAGGAGCTATTGCAGTGGCAAGCCTTGCTGCAGGTGGCTTGCTGCTGCAGTGGACGATGTTACAGGTAACGCTACTACGGTAACGCTATTACCCAGGTGGCTTGCTGCTGCAGTGGCTTGCTGCTGCAGTGGACAGCAGCTGCGGATGGCTTGCCTGCTGCAGATGGCTTGCTGCTGCGAGTGGCACTGCTATGGCAACAACTGCAGGTGGCACTGCTACCCAGGTGGCTTGCTGCTGCAGTGGCTCTTGCTGCGGTGGCTTGCTGCTGCAGGTAGGCAGATGCGGATCGGCTTGCTACTGCAGGTGGAGCTGCACGGCTAAACGGCCTGACGCCTGCAGGTAGGCTTGCTGCTGCAGATGGCTTGCTGCTGCAGTGGCACTACCTGCAGTGAAGCACTATTGCAGTGGCGCTTAACTGCGGTAACGGCATAACTGCAGGTGGCAACCTGCTACATTAACACTACTACCGCAGGTAACAACCTGCTCACAGGTAACCGCAGGTTACCGGTAAACACTGCTCTGGTAACATAACGGCTAACTGCAGTGGCACTGCTGCAGTGAACGCCTACTGCAGGTGGCACTACTGCAGGTGGCGGCTTGCTGCGGTAAACTTACTTGCTGCGGTTGACGCTACGGCAGCGGCATTTGCTGCAGGTGAACGCTGCTTGCAGGTGGCTTGCTGCTGCAGTGAGGCTTGCTGCTGCAGTGGCACTACTGCGGTAGCGGCCTGCTGCAGTGGCACCTGCTGCAGTGGCGCTGCTGCCCGGAGAGCCTGCTGCAGTGGACTTGCTACTGCCAGGTGGCGTTGCTGCGGTGGCAGTTGGCACTGCTACAGGTGAACGCTTAACTGCAGGTGAACGCTTAGCTGCAGTGGCCTGCTGCAGTGGCAGTTGGCGCTAACTGCAGTGGCACTTGCTGCAGTGACTTGCTGCTGCAGATCGGCTTGCTGCTACTGGATGGACTTGCTTAGCTGCAGGTGGCTTGCTGCAGGCAGCGGAACGCTGCTGCAGGTGGCTTGCTGCTGCAGGTGAACGCTGCTGCACCGGTGGACGCCTGGCTCCGCAGGTGGACGCTGCTACAGGTGGAAACGCTACTACGGTAAACGCTGCTGCAGGTGGCTTGCTGCTGCAGGTGGACTTACTGCTGCGGTGGCAGCTTCTGCAGTGGCTTGCTGCTGCAGTGGACGGTCGCTGCACGGACACTGCCGCAGGTGAGCCGCACTACGAGGTGGCACTGCTGCGGTGGACCGCGCTGCAGGTGGCACTACTGCAGTGGCAGCTCACTGCTGCAGTGGACGCTACTGCAGTGGAAAACGCTACTGCAGTGGACTTGCTCACTGCGAGTGACACTACTACGGTGGCGGCTGCTGCAGTGGTAACGCTGCACGGTGGCGCTGATGCAGTGGCACTGCTGCAGTGGCTTGCTGCTGCAGTGGCTACTGCTGCATTGGCACCTAACTGCAGGTGGACTTGCTCGCTGCAGTGGCACCTGTTGCAGTGGCAAGCTTGCTGCTGCAGTGGAAGCAACTGCGCGGTGGCGCCTAACTGCAGGTGGCAGCGCAACACAGGTGGCAGCTGCTGCGGTGGCGGCGCTGCTGCGGAGGCACTGCTGCAGGTGGACACTGCTACGGTGGCACTGCTGCAGGTGGCGCTTGCTGCAGGTGGACGCTGCTGCAGGTGGCTGCCTGCTGCGGTTGGACGCTTAGCTGCACAGAGCGCTCGCTGCAGTGGCTGATGGCTGCTGCAGTGGACGCTGCTGCGGAGGCAACGCTGCTACCGGTGGACACTGCTGCGGTGACCGCTGCTGCAGAAGCGCAACTGCAGGTGGCGCTGCTGCAGTGACGGCCTGCTGCGGTGGACGCTGCTGCGGTCGGCTTGCTACTGCAGGTGACACTGCTACAAGGTAGGCTACTACTGCGGTGGCTTGCTACTGCCAGTTGGCGCTGCTACAGGTGGCTTGCCAGCTGCGAGGTGGCACTGCTGCAGGTGGACACTGCTGCAGGTGGCTTGCTGCTGCAGAGCGCTGCTGCAGGTGGCTTGCTACTGCAGTGGCGGCTTGCTGATGACGGTAGCTGGTGCCTGCTGCCGGTGGACGCCAACGCGGTAACCGCATACGGTAACGCTGCTGCGGTAACTTGCTGCTGCAGATGGCAAGCACTACTGGCAGCCTGGCTTGCTACTGGCAGGCTGACTACTGCAGTGGCTTGCTGCTGCAGTAACTTGCTGCTGCAGTGGCACTGCTACCGGTGAAGCGCTGCTTGCAGTGGATGGCCTGCTACAGGTAACAGCTACTACAGGTAACTTGCTGATACGCAGGTAACGGCACACTACAGGTAAACACTACTGCAGGTGGCCTTACTACTACGGTAACACTCTGCTACCCAGGTAACACTTGCTGCTACGGTAGGCTTGCACTGCTACGAGTAACACTACTACAGTGAACACTACTACAGTAATGCTGCTACAGTAAACTACTACTGGGAACAACCTGCTGCAGTGGCTTTGCTGCTGGCGGACAGGTGCTACATGGAGACCATAACTGCATTAACTCCACTACGAGTGGACTACTGCTACAGGTAGGCTTACTGCTGCAGGTAGGCCTTGCTGCAGTGGCTTGCTGCTGCAGTAACACTGCTACAGTGGCTTGCTACTACCAGTGGCACACTATTACAGTGGCTTGCTGCTGCAGTGGCACTGAATGCAAGTTGAAGCACTACTTCAGTGGCAAAGCTACTGCTACGGTAACACTGCTACAGTAACACTACTACAGGTAACTGCTACTGCAGTAACCTTGCATGATTCAGGTAACAGGTGCTACGATGAACACTGCTGCAGTTACTCCGCACGAGTAACACAAGCTACGAGTAACACTGCTACTAGTAACACTGCTGCAGTAAGCTGCACTGCTACAGCCAACACTATACAGTAACAACCTGCTACAGTAACTTGGGTATAGGTAACTTACTACTACAGGATTACACCTGCCACAGTAACACTGCTACAGGTAACACTGCTACAGTAACACTACTGCAATGTAACACTACTGATAGTAAGCACTGCTACAGTGGCACTGCTGCAGTCAACACCTACCCAGCAACACCTGCTGCAGTAACTTACCTGCTGCAAGTTAAAGCACTACCCTGAGGTAACACTGCTACAGGTAACGCACTGCTGCAGTAACACTGCTACAGTAACAACCTGCTACAGGTAACACTCACTACAGGTAACACGGCTACAGTAACAGGTGCTACAGTAGCAACGCTGCAGGTAACACTACTACCGGTGAACACTGCATACAATGGCCAAGCACTGCTACGGTGAAGCACTACTACGAGGTAACACTACTATGAGGTAAACGCACGCTGCAGTCAGGCCGCTGCTACAGGTAGGCTGCCTGCTGCAGTGACGCTACCGCTGCAGTGGCGACTACTACGACTGGCGGCTGGCTTGCAGCTGGCGGCTGGCATAACAGTGGCACGCCGCTGCAGGTGAAGCGGATTAACTGCACGGTAACGCTGCTGCAGTGACGCTGCTGCAGTAACGCAGCTACAGGTAACAGGTGCTGCATGAGGACGCTGCTCGCGGTGGTCCTCCACCTGAGGTGGCTCTACTGCTGTCCGCATTGCTACGGTATCCAGTCAGGCCGGTAACGGCCTGCTACCCGGTAACGCTGCTGCGAGTGAGGCACTGCTGCAGGTAACACAGCTTGAGGTGGACACTACTACGGTGAACGCTGCTACAGGTAACTGCAGCTGCAGTGGCTTGCTACTGCAGTGGCTTGCTGCTGCAGTGGACGGCTGCTGCAGGTGGACTTGCCTAACTGCAGGTGGCTTGCTGCTGCAGGTGGCACTGCAGTGGCGGTTGAGCACTGCTGCAGTGGCACTGCTGCAGTGGCTTGCTGCTGCAGTAACACTGCTGCAGGTGAAGGCACTTGCTGCAGTAACACTGTTCTGATGACACTGCTGCAGGTAACGATAACTGCAGTGGCGCCTGCTGCAGTAACACTCGCTGCAGTGGCTACTGCTACAGGTAACACTGCTGCAGTATTGGCCTCGCCTGGCAACTTGGCTGCTGCAGTCGACCCACTAACATGCAGTGGCCGACTTGGCCTGCTGCAGGTAAGGCACTTGCTACCGACTGGCACCTGCAGTGGCACTGCTACAGTGGACTGCTGCTGCAGGTGGACACTCACTGCAGTTGGACTTGCTGCTGCAGTGAATGCTACTGGCAGTGGCACTACTACCCAGTAACACTGCTGAGTAACACTGCTACGAGTAACACTACTACAGGTAACACTGTTACCAGGTAACACTGCTACGAGTAGGCTTACTACTACAGTAGACTTGCTGCTACGGTAACGCTGCTCTGGCAACCTGGCTACGAACTAGCTTGCAGCTACGGTAACGATGCTTGCAACAACGTCTGCCTGCAGTGGCTTACTGCTACGAGTGAACACTACTGCAGTAACTTGCTACTGCAGTAACTTGCTGCTACCACAGTGGAATGCTGCTACAGTGAAACACTTTGCTGCAGGTAAACACTGCTACAGTAACACCTGATCTTGCAGTAACTTACTGCTACGGTAACTTGCTGCTACAGGTAAACGCTACTACGGTAGGCGCAGTGCTGCAGATAACCGCGCTGCAGTGGCTTGCTGCTGCAGTGGCTTGCTGCTGCAGGTAACACTGCTGCAGGTGAACACTGCTTTCTGCAGTAACGCTGGCTTTCAGTGAACACTACTACAGTAACACTGCTGCAGGTAACACTGCTACGAGGTAACACTACTGCAGTAACTTACTGCTACAGTAACACTGCTACAGGTAACGGCTTACTGCTACAGGTAACTACTCGCTGCAGTGAACACTGCTACCAGTAACTTACTGCTGCAGTAACACTTGCACCTGCAGTGGACACTGCTGCAGGTGGCTGCTGCTGCAGATGGAAACACTGCTGCGAGTAAGGCTTGCTGGCTTCGGATGAAGCACTACTACCGTAACACCTTGCTGCTGGCAACGCTAACAGCTGATTGCTTACTGGCTGCCGTAACACTGCCTGCAGTAACACTGCTGCAGTGGAGCACTGCTACCCAGTTAACACTACTGCAGGGTAACTCAGTTGATGCATGGACACTGCCTGCGGTGGCAAACCACTGCAGTAACTCTACTGCTGTCACATTGCTACGGATTAATCAGTCAGGCAGGTAATTCTTGCTGCTGCAGTAACACCTGCTGCAGGTAAGCACTGCTACAGGTAACGCAAGCAAGGCTTCGGTTAACACTACTGCAGTGGCTTGGCTGCCTGCAGGTAACGCTGCTGCAGGTAACACTGCTACGGCGAACAACCTGCTGCAGGTAACACTACTGCAGGTGGCACTGTTGCAGTGAGGCTTACTGCTGCAGGTAACGGTGCTGCATGGACACTGCTGCAGGTGACGGCGCTACTGCAGGTAACACTACAAGTGAACGCCGCTACTACAGGTAACGCTACTGCAGTGGCGGCTGCTGCAGGTAACACTACTGCAGGCAACACTACTACGGTGAACACTGCTACAGGTAACTCTGCTGCAGTAACTTGCTGCTACAGGTGGCAACGGTGCTGCAGTAACATTAGCTACTGCAAGGTAACTGCTGCTGCTACGGTAACGGTGCTGCAGTAACGCTGCTACAGTAACACTACTACGGTAACCTGCTGCAGTGACGGTGCTGCATGAACGCACCAACTGCTGCATAACTCCACCGTGGCAGTGGCTCTACTGCTAATCGCATTACTACAGGTATCGAGTCGGCCCCGAGCGTCCCAACATGCTGCAGGTAAGCTTGCTGCTGCAGTGAACGCTAACTGCCAGTAACGCTGCTTCAGGTGAAAGCACTGCTGCAGGTAACTTGCTGCTGCAGGTGGACACCTGCTGCAGTGGCTACTTGCGGTGACGCCGCTGCAGTGGCTGCTGCAGTGGCAGCTGCTGCAGGTAACGCTCGCTCCGCGGTGACGCTGCTGCAGGTGGCGGCTGCTGCAGGTGGCTTGATGGCTGCGGTAACACTGCTACGGTAACTTGCTGCTGCAGGTAACGCTGCTGCGGTAACGCTGCTGCAGTAAACGGCATACTGCAGGTAACGGCCTTAGCTGCAGTGGCTTGCTGCTGCCAACGCTGGCAGTAACTTGCTGCTCTGGTAACGCTGCTACGAGTAACTTGCTGCTACCAGGTGGACACAGCTACGGTAACCTGGCTGCAACCGCGGAGGCACTGCTACGGTAAACGCAGCTGCAGGTGGACTTGCTGCTGCAGGTGAAGCGCTGCTACGGTGAACGCTGCTTAACGCCGGTGAACGCTGCTGCAGGTGGCTTGCTGCTGCAGGTAATGCTGCTGCAGGTAACACTGCTACAGGTGGCAAGCTGCTAACAGTGGCGCTTAACTGCAGGTGGCTTGCTACTGCAGGTGGACCTTGCTGTTGCAGGTGGCAACTTGCTGCAGTAGCACGCGCTGCAGGTAACGCTGCTGCAGTAACGGCATAGCTGCGAGTGGCTTGCTGCTACGGTGAAACGCTGCTGCGAGTGAACGCTGCTGCAGGTGAGCGCTGCTGCAGGTAACGCTGCTGCAGGTAACGCTACTGCAGTGGCTTGCTGCTGCAGGTGAAGGCATAACTGCCGGATGTGCAGCTGCAGGTGGCGCTGCTGCAGTGGCAACGGCTGAGGTGGCACGCTGCTGCAGGTGGACGCCTGCGGTAACGCCAACTGGCGGTTGGCGCTACTGCAGTGGCACTCACTGCAGTGGCGCTGCAACGCGGTAACTGCTGCTGCGGTAACGCCAGCTGCAGGTGGCTTGCTGCTGCACCCGGTGAACCACTGCTGCAGTGGCGCATAACGGTGGCGATGGCAGTGCTGCTGCGGATGGCGCTGCTTAACACTACTACATTACCAATGCTACAGTAACACTTCTACAGTAACACTACTACAGTAACACTGCTACAGCAACACTGCTACAGTTACACTGCTACAGTAACACAGGTATAGTAACACTACTACAGTAACACTGCTACAGTAACACTGCTACAGTAACAGTGCTACAGTAACACTACTACAGTAACACTACTATAGTAACACTGCTACAATACCACTGCTTCAGTAACACTGCTACAGTAACACTTGTACAGTAACACTGCTACAGTAACACTGCTACAGTAACACTGCTACAGTAACACTACTACAGTAACACTGCTACAGTAACACTGCTACAGTAACACTGCTACAGTAACACTGCTACAGTAACACTGCTACAGTAACACTGCTACAGTAACACTGCTACATGAACAGTGCTGAA
Organism: Cherax quadricarinatus; assembly: GCF_038502225.1. Lineage (NCBI taxonomy): Eukaryota > Metazoa > Arthropoda > Malacostraca > Decapoda > Parastacidae > Cherax > Cherax quadricarinatus. Next base: position 22,311,287 of record NC_091350.1, on the reverse strand, counting down.
GTAACTCCACTACAGTAACACTACTACAGTAACACTGCTACAGTAACAGTGCTACAGTAACGCTGCTGCAGTAACTCCACTACAGTAACACTACTACAGTAGCACTACTACAGTAACACTGCTACAGTAACACTGCTACAGTAACGCAGGTATAGTAACACTACTACAGTAACACTGCTACAGTAACACTGCTACAGTAACACTGCTACAGTAACACTACTACAGTAACACTACTACAGTAACACTGCTACAGTAACACTGCTACAGTAACACTGCTACAGTAACACTACTACAGTAACACTGCTACAGTAACACTGCTACAGTAACACTGCTACAGTAACACTGCTACAGTAACACTACTACAGTAACACTGCTACAGTAACACTACTACAGTAACACTGCTACAGTAACACTGCTACAGTAACACTGCTACAGTAACACTGCTACAGTAACAGTGCTACATGAACACTGCTGCAGTAACTCCACTACAGTAACTCTACTACTGTCACATTACTACAGTATCAATCCTTCAGTAACACTGCTACAGTAACACTGCTACAGTAACACTGCTACAGTAACACTGCTTCAGTAACACTACTACAGTAACACTGCTACAGTAATACTGCTACAGTAACACTACTACAGTAGCAGTGCTACATGAACACTGCTGCAGTAACTCCACTACAGTAACTCTACTACTGTCACATTGCTACAGTATCAATCTTTCAGTAACACTGCTACACTAACACTACTTATCCTACAGTAAAATAATATTTAGTGAGTCTCTCTGTTACTCCTACAGAGATCGACGGCATCATTCAACCCAAAGTTATCAACAGGTCTACTGGGGAGACGACCGAGGCTTTAGCGGTGAAGCTGTTGTGCCAACTGTCGAACTCACAGATGAACGCTCTTCTCGACCTGTACCGAGTAGACCTCCTTCTCTTCGACTATGATGCCTCCACGTACCTCAACTGCTCAACTTCTACTTAATATCGCATGAGGGGTCCACACTGATGCTACACACTCCTACATGGATCTGTTAAATGTCGTATGGAGGTCGTGAATGGCTCTTTGTTTAAGCTCCTAAAAATTAATCTTAGACTAGCCACCAGACGCAAAATTGATATTGAAGTTATTGATTTGATGTATGCCTTGGGTCAAGTGTTCGGAGCTATGCTGTTACATATAATGGTATGCCATCTCCTCATGATATTGACATCAAAAATATTCTGAATTATCTAAATGAATTCTTTTTGACTGAGACCCAAAATTTGGTCATCTCAAAAATCTCTGATATTATCCTATCACCACAAGACTTTGAAAAAGGCAATAAATGACATGCCCCTGCACTCTGCCCCAGGCCCAGACTCATGGAACTCCGTGTTCATCAAGAACTGCAAGAAGCCCCTGTCACATACTTTCATCATACTATGGAGCGGGAGCATGGACACAGGGCTCATCCCACACTCACTAAAAACAACAGACATAGCCCTTGTCTACAAAGGTGGCAGTGAAGCAATTGCAAAGAACTACAGACAGATAGCACTAACATCTCGTCATAAAAATCTTGAAAGGGTTCTAAGAAGCAAGATCGCCAACCATCTAGATACCCATCAGTTACACAACCCAGGGAAACATGGGTTTATTTTTTTTTTTATATTTTATTTAGAACAATACAATACAAGAGATAGATAAAGACAAAAACAGGTCTTACACAGACTAAATCATTAACAACCACACAAACATGAACTTGAGATAACACAAATATCCCTCCTCACCCATACATGAAAACCCCTACACCTATGATAACCAATAAACGACTAATTCCAATTGCATTGTTATATGATTAACAAAACACACCATAATATGCATATATTGTCCCGTTGTAAATTATAAAGTAGGACACCTTATACGTTAAATACAATTAACGTAATGTATTGAGAATAAGGTAAAAACAATATGTTCATCAAACACAGAATATATTAATAAACAAGGATCCAACACACTGACACCTCTACAAGCATCTAAAACATGCATATGAATAACATACATAGAACAATGTCCCACTGCAAAATCAAACACATATATAGAGTATACTCGTCACAAACCATGAATACACATCATACGCCCAAGTTCATACACATTCACCCGCTACATACCAGGAGGCGACCCCGTTTTCACCCCTGACAGCCCATCAACATAACATATACCCACCCAATTTACAAATTTAATAAAACCTCTAATGTAAGGTCTCTATATCCCTCAGAGAAATCCCGCTCCCACCTCCTCCCATAAAGTTCTCTATTACGGCACAACGTTTTATAAAACGTAACAGCCAATACCCTCCTCTTCACCTCACTTACCCCTTTCCCCCTCATTCCCCACATAATGTAGACATAATCTACCATAATGTACCCCACAGCCCTAATAATACTTTCATCCATACCCCCCACATCAAGACTCAATGCCCGCAGAACAGAGAAGTATTGACCACTTATCTTATGCAACACCCTGCTCAACCAACCCCTGACGCTCCCCAACCCCTCACAAAAATACACTACATGGAATGCAGAATCCTCCCCGCCACATATTCCACATACCCCCCCCCTCAACCACCCGTCTAGCTCGTAAGACCACTCCCGATGGTAAAATCCCATGCAAAAACCGATACATCACCTCACGTCCATGGGGTTGTAACCTTAACCTACCAAACCTTCTCCATATACATCCCCAGTCATACATGGGGAAAATCCCCTCCACCGGAGCCACAACCCTTTCCGCCGACATCCTACACAGCCTACTTATTTTTACCTTACCCAGATCCCTAACCATCACCACTGCCCTCAAAATAGTTTCACACTCCCTCAACTCCGTCCCAGAAAACATGCGTTTCAATTTATTGTGTACCTTAACCAACCCCCCCCACTCACACCCTCCCTCATCACCTCCCTTTTAATGAAGATACATTTAACCCTCCTCTTTAAGTTCATTAAACCCAACCCCCCCTGACGCACAGGTAACATTACTACATCCCTTCTAAGCCAGTCACAACCTGAACCCCACAAAAATTTAAAAACCCCTCTAAGTATAGTTGCAATTGCCGTCCCCGTTAAAGGGAACACGGCAGCCACATGCCAAACCTTGCTATACAATAAAACGTTAGTTACAATGGCACGCTGCACAAGGGTCAAATGATAAGGCCGCAATGCTCCCAATCGACCCAGTATCCTTTCTACCAACCTGACCGAATTATTAACACGTGCAACCTCAAGATCATCAGCATAGATTAGACCACAAATTTTTAATGACATCACCCGCTTCTTTACGACTGCACTACCCCACTCGACCCTCTCCCCCCAAGTTCCTAACCCCATAACCATGGACTTCTCCGAATTTACCCTCATACCAGTCGCACATGCAAACGTGTCGACCACTCCATCTAAGGCATTTATGGACATCCCCTCTCTAACCAATACAGTGGTATCATCCACATACCCTATGAGAACAGGCCAAACGCCCTCAGTACCCCCCCAACCCCTTCACTAACGCCCATATGGCGCTCCACCATTCTATAAAAGGGGTCCTGTATGCATGCAAATAAAAGCTGTGACATAGGACACCCCTGTCTAAGACCTCTGCCCATTACAATCCTCCCCCCTAATCTTCCATTAATCTGTACTCTCACCATTGCCCCTCTATATAACGCCTCTACCCATCCCACTATTTCTTCCCCATAGCCCTGTTTCCTAAGGATAGCTCTCAACGCCTCTTGCTCCACCCTATCATAAGCTCCTTGCCAGTCTAGTGCAACCAACCCCCCCCCCCCTTCCCCCCCTTTTTCTTCCACGAAATCCCTTAAAAGACCATGTCCCACCCCCATAGACCTACCTGGCAACCCAAACTGGGTTTCTGATACAACCCTCCATACAACACACTTGATCCCATTTCCTAAAATTTTTGCAAATAACTTATAATCCGCGCATAACAACGATATTGTTCTATAGTCCCTGAGCGAACGCTGTTCCTTACCCTTCGGTACCAAAACAACTACAGCTGTTGCCTGTCTTTCACCCAACCTTCCCCTTACCTTCATCAAGTTCAGTAACCTCACCAAAAAAACTTTTATTAACTCCCAATGCTGTTGATAAAACTCCGCCGGCAGTCCATCGATTCCCGGTGCTTTGCCCTTTTGCATGGCACTCAAAGCTCTCCATATTTCCCCCTCAGTTATGTCCCCCCCCAAAGCTTCCCTATCACTGTGTCCTAACCTACATGGCACACTTCCACACACCCTCTCTAAATCCCCTAATCCTACCCCTTCCTCCCGCCAATACTTTTCGTACCACTGATCCGCAAACAACCCCATCCCATCCGTAGTGTGGATAACCTGACCCGCCCTATACCCTCCCACCGACTCAAGAACCTCCAAACATGGAATAGTTGTTGCCTGCCGACGTTTTTGTCTGCGCAACACACACGAAGACGGCCTATCTCCCCATAACACCTCCTCCACCCCCGCCATTACTCTCACCGCTTGGAACCGCTCGTCCTGAATTTCCCGCAACCGCTCTTTAAGTATCATAATGTCGTCCATCGGATAGACACCCTCTACTGTCCCTTTTACATAACAACCCCGTAACCTGTCCTCCAAATAATTAATCAACCCAAATTTTAAAGAATTAATCCTTTTCCCCTCCCTCACATAATAATGCCGAATCCGGTCCTTAGCCACACCATCCCACCACGTCACCACGTCCTCCACACCTTGTACCTCCTCAGTTAATCTCTCCCACAGCTCCGTAAAACCCCCCAACCCCTCCTCATCTTCCAACAGACTCGTATTTAATTTCCAATATCCCCTAGAGATACAAGCTAGAGAATCCCACTCTACTTCTGCGACAACCGCCCTATGATCTGAAAAAGCTAGTTCAATAGTACGGACAGACGTTGACAATACCTTATGAGATATATACAACCTGTCTAACCTAGCTGCGTAACCTCGCCTCACGAAAGTATGCTCCACCTCCCACGCTCCCCCACCTACCACATCCCTCAACTGAACGTCCACCAAAAGATTGCGTAATGCTGTCAACATATGCCCCGCCCCTCGTGGTTCCACATCCGCTCTCCTGATCACACAATTCCAGTCCCCACCTACGATGGCCACTTCAGGTAAACCACGGAAAGCAAAAACTAGATCATCACACACAAAATCCCTCTTGACTTTCATATCATTTTCAGCTGGTGCATACACACTTACAAAGGTTACCCTCTGCCCCATCCACCACCCATCCACACGCAACACCCTCCCCCCCCCACCCCCTTCACGTCTTTGCAACACAAACGGGCTCGCCTCCTTTATCAATAAACCCACACCACCTTTCAAACGTGCCGATGGCAGAGTCAACACCGTATACCCGTCCACCTCGAGCACTCTACCCTCCCTGAAATTATGCTCCTGTAGAAAGACTACGTCCACTCTGTATCGACGTAAGAGCATACGAAAGCATTCCCTCTTCACACCAGTACACAGTCCATTCACATTCACAGTCATGCACTTAAGGCCTTTCTAAAGCTTCCAACCCTTTCTCCTCTCACCCTTCCCAGGGCCTCTTGCCCCAGGGTCAACATGTGGTTTGTCACCATCCACCCCCCCCCCTCTTCGATGCCTCTTATCCTGGCTGTCACGAGAATATACATCCTTCCTCCCAGACCTCTGCGCGGGCGTCAGGACATCATCTGAGTCTGACGCAGCCGCCCTCTTCCTCGTAACACTCTCTACCGCCATACTGTCTACCGAAGATTCCTCACAGTGAACATCAACCTCTACTGTGACCTGTCGCACAGAGCTCGGTGACTCCTCTCTGTGCCTGCAGTTGTCCTCCTTCCTTCCCGTGCCTGTCCCGCCACACTCTCCTTTCAACTCAGGCACCATTTCACGGACCAAGCCATTATCCTCGCCCGAAGAAGGTAAAGTTTTCAATACCTCGTCGAGCTCCTCCTCCAGCTCTTGCACCTCCTGCTGAATGAGCACTTCCTCCCCCGTCACCGGCAAAGTGGCCATTTTCGGCTCCACACAACTCGTGCCCCGCCCAACATGCACCACAAGAGACTCTTCTACAATTTCACTCCACAGACGGCCATCTCCTCGGTTTCCTTTGGAATTCTCCTCTACGACATCCACACCTGTAACTGGTGCACCACCTGTTTGCGCCGGCGCCCTCCACTGCCTCCCACACGTCGCCGCCATATGGTCATACTCTCCACACAACCTGCATGTCCGTCGCTGCCCAGCATACGCCACTAGAATTTGGGTCTTAAACTCCGGCATCACGACGTATGACGGGATCGGGTGCCTCAGTGTCATTTTGAGGGAGAATGTACCCTCCGGACGTCCCACGTACGCACCTGCCGCCCACTTGCCTTGGGTTGCCAGATGCACGGTACCATAAGCTGCAAACACCTTCCGTAAGTCCTCCTCGTCAGCCTCGAAGGGGACATTGCGCAACTTCACCCACGTATAGTGGCGAGAAACGTCTATGAGTCGCACTTTGACAGCTGGAGTTACATCAATACTCACATGCTCAAATTTCGTCACTAACGACTCGTACACAGCCGTCGAATTTAACTTGACGAATAGACGATAGGCCCCATTCAGGGCCACACCATAAACCTCATCATCCTGCACTCCGTACGTTTCCCTGATGATTGCCGGAAGTAACACCTGTGCCGTAGAGGGGGAAATCGCCCCACGAAGCAGCTCAACGCCGACAGTGTTCACCCTACGTCGGATACTCAGCGCCATATTGTTGCTATGAGAGCTCTCCTGACAAACAGCAGAGGGGTGCTGTGCACAACCACACTCCACCGCAGTCAGGCAGCTAATGTACATGGGTTTATAGTAGGTCACTCCTGTCTGTCTCAATTACTGGACCACTATGACAAGGTCCTGAATGCTACAGAGGTTAAACAAAATTCAGATATAGTATACACAGACTTTGTAAAAGCCTTCGACAAGTGCGACTGTGAGGGAAAAAGCAGGCGTAAGTGGGGTTAAGGTTGTTCAGGCCACCAGGAACCATTAGAGTTACGTTGTGCACACCCCCCCTCTGGCGGGCTGGGGCAAAACTAGTTCCTGGTGTCCAATTTGTTAGTTTCTACTCCTGGTAATATTGACCTTACCTGGTGTGGGTTGAAGTTTGGAGAGTCACTTCACCTCCACTCTTCTCCTAATCAGGTAGGGTGATCTACCAGGAGTATTACTGTTTGTTCTTTTCTTTTGTTTGCTGGTTACCAGTAATGATTTTGGCATTTATCATTCTTTTCCATTCTTAAATGTTATATTATCATGACTATGGGTAACCAGTTTATTTTTTCTTATTACCAGCTCTGTTCCTGGCGTGGTCTTCCAGGATAGACGCCAGATAAAGGAGCAAGACATTTGTTAATAATACTTATTAACATTATTCTACTACTACCGGCCCTTACCTATTCTACTTGTGGTGCTCCATCCAAGTGGTAGGAAATTCCAAAACATCGGACTATCACCATCCGCCCAGGATAACCTACATCAATAATATCAGAAGATCTATCCAGGGCCATACCTACTCCTGCCCAACTACAAGAACTGAAGGCCATTTTTTTTATTATTTAAATTTTAAGTAAAATCCTCAAAAATCATTATTCTTATTTTTCCTAGTCATTTCTTTATTTATTTTTCCATTAGTTTCTTTTGTTCAGTTGGAAGGCGTTCCACTGACAATGGCGACCTTGCCAGGATCCGACTCTTGAAGCAACACCGTCCTGATGATTCAACTGGTTGTGAGTATAACATTTAAGATAGAAAAGGGTGAGTTAGTTGAGGTGTCAAGTCATTACTGGTAGTCTGGTTGACTTACCGTTGTTTGGTTCTAAGGTTCGGTTTAGAAGTTTACCTATTTGTTGGACCTGGGGAACTTTGATGATAACCCCTCCTGTGTGAACCGTGTGTATTTTGCTTAGTGAAGGCTATTGGGCCCACAAGTGTATTCTTCCAGGGAGAAATAGTTTTCATTTTCTACTTTGGGAAGTTTGAAGTGTGTGGACTGTGTCCCTCTTTTGTAACAGACGTTCCTGTTAGTTTTAATTAAGATAGTTGAAGTTGGGTGTGTAATATTTCTTTTTACAAGATGGATTCTTTAGACTTCTGGTTGAAAGCTGGAAAGGAAATGGGATTTACTGGACAAAGCCTTGATAATTACATTACTACTAAAATGGCTATTGAAGAGAAAAGGGAAGAGAAAAAAGAACAGGAAAGACTAGCTCGAGAAGAAAAAAAAAGAACAGGAAAGACTAGCTCAAGAAGAGAAAAAGGAACAGGAAAGACTAGCTCGGGAGGATAAAATCGAACAAGAAAGGATAGCTAGAGAAGATAGTTCAGGCAAGAGAGTTAGCCTTCAGAATGAAGGAAATTGAAGAGCAGGCTAAGCAGAGGGAGTTAGAACAATCAAGGTTGGAATTAGAAGCCAAGAAGATAGAACTATCTAAGCAGAAAATAGATGAAGGGGTACTAGAATACCCTTCCCAAGAACCTAATATTAGGATGCCACAAATACCACCTTTCTCAGAACAAGATGACATAGCGGCATATATTACTCGATTCGAGAGTACTGCTACTCTCTGTGACTGGCCATCAGATTCTTGGGCTACTAGGCTTGGCTTACTACTGTCAGGTTCAGCATTAAATGTCTATTCCACTCTACCCTCTGATGTTATTTCTAGTTATAGCCTGTTAAAGAAAGCTATACTTCAGGCTTTTAAAAAAACTACTCATCATTACAGGTCGGAGTTCAGACACATTAAAATAATTCCTAATCAAAATTATATGAAATTCATAACACTTTTCAGATTATTTGATTCGTGGATTGATATTGCTGAGATCGACCACGATTTCGAATCTTTACGAGACCTGATGGTAAGAGATCAATTTCTTTCTTCTGTAAACTCTGACTTACGAATATTCATTAAAGAACAAAACTTTCATACGGCTGCAGAAATGGCACAAGCTGCTGATATGTGTGCGCTCATAATAACTACCCTAAAGAGTAGCAGATATAAGCCTGTTGTGCCTAAGCAATCTGAGGGATCCAAACCCTCCGTACCGAAGAATTCCACGGCCTTCACAGTAAAGTGTTTCAACTGTAATGAGTGGGGTCATAGAAGGCCCGACTGTCCTAGGGAAAAAAAAAAGGTGAAAATGTCGGTAAATGTTTCACTGAATCAAACATAAACGCACCTTTTAGTGAAGGTACAGTCAATGGCATGAATGTGTCAACCATTCTTAGAGATACTGGATGTTCCTGTATTGTTATCTCAAGTAAGCTTTTCCCTAACCTAGATTCTTCACGTTATAAGTCCACTAAATTAACTGACTATTTAGGAAGAAGCGATTCTTTTCCAACAGTCGGATGTTTCGTTAGGTGCAAATGGTTCTCAGGATGGGTAGATGCCGTAGTTGCCCCGATAACCTCGTGTTCTGTTTTGGTTGGGAACATACAAGGGGCTGCTTTCCCATCTGAGAAGGACTGTTTGGAATTTGGAGTTTCCAAGAAAGGGTTGGAACCTAATATCTGTTTCTTCACAGATAGTTCCAGATGAGATTCAGTTCGATAACTTAAATCAGAGAGCTGATGGTTACGAAACTCCAGTAACACCTTTAGTAAGTCAGTCACTTAAACTGGACAACGCAGACACCAGTGGAAAATTACGTGTGGCACAATCTTTTCAACTAGACACAATTAACGTCCTTACCAGAACTCAGTCTAAGGTAAAGCCTATCCACCCATTAGTCCTTTCCAAACGAAAGCCAATTGAGCTGTCTCGCATAGATTTAGAGGGTCTTCAAAAGACTTGTCCTTCCTTAGAGGAATCTCGGAAGTTAGCTTCAAATGGCAGGGTGATACAGAGAAATTTTCTTCAAAGTTTGAGTTCAAACACGATCTTTTGTACAAGACTATAGTGTCTGCAGACAAACCCAATGACGTTGGCCGAAGCCCGTTAGTCATTCCGCAGGATTGCAGTGAAACCATTTTAAAGATTTCTCATGACTTGCCAGTCTCTGGCCATTTTTCACATAGGAAGACCTATAATAAAATCAAGGACCTATATTTCTGGCCTAGCATGTCCTCTGACATCTATAAGTACTGCAGATCATGTCACATATGCCAACTTTCCACGCAGAAGGGTAGCACTAGGAGAGTTCCTATGGTAAAGATGCCAATTTTCTCGGTCCCTTTTGCAAGGGTTGCAGTAGATATAGTTGGTCCTATCACACCTCGCTCATCAGGTCATAAATATATTTTAACTATGATTGACTATGCGTCCAGCTTCCCAGAGGTGGTACCCTTAAAATCCATTACGTCCATAGAAGTCGCAGAAGCCTTATTTTCTATATTTTTTCACGTGTAGGTATACCTCGTGAAATTGTCGGATAAACCTCTTCAAGGGGGGCTCCTTGGCGTGGTGAAGAGGCTCTTGGTCTGAGGAATTAGACCTATGGGTCTTCTTCCTCAGACCGAACCTAATTACCCCCCAATCTCCCCTCCCCTATCCCATCCTCCCCTTTTTCCTTTCCTCCTCCCCCTCCCCACCCCTCCCTTTTGCCCTTCCTCTTTTTGTCCTTTGGGATTTCTCCCACAGGTGCGCTAGTTCCTAGGTAGAGGAAAGGATACCGGGGTCCATCCCATTCTGTTGAGGTTCTTAGCGGTGGCGTAGTTTGCCGTGGAATCTGGATCGCCTGGGGATGTCCCGATCCCTCTCCGGTATCCCGGAGTAGCTTTGGGTGTCTCTCGGGCGACGAGTGTATCTCTGGAAGCCACCTTTCGAATTCCGGGGGTGGTGGCCGAAGAAGGTATGCTTTGTGGCGGATATCCGGCCGCCCTCTCTTTTGTCCACCGAGGTAGCTCGGCAGATGTGAGGTTGCTATCCCGGATTGTTAGTTTACTAGCATGATGGGTAGGGTATGGCACGGGTTCCATGCGGCATCTGCGCTACTTGCAGTGCTGAGGTCCTCTTGGGCGCGGAGGGAGATTTCTGGCCCTTTCATTCCTCCTAGGACCTATCCCTCCCCGGTCCCCCCTTTTTTTTTTTTTTTTATTTTTTTTTTTTTCTTAAACAAAAAGAAAAGTAACCTAACCATGGCAGCCCTAGTCCATGAACCTGGTACCCCCGGGCCCCTTCTTGATACTGCACCCCGTTCTGACCCCGCCTCGTCTTTGGACCACTCTTCAGACATTCCTCATGCCGGTGCTGTTTCCTCGCCCACTTCAGGTACTGAGGCCTCGACTGACTCCTTCCATTTATCGGACCTTCGCTCTCCTCTGACTATGCTTCCGGCCTCCCTCTACGGTGCGGCAATTTTCAAATCGCCGACCCGTTCCACGTCGGACCAACTCTGGTCCCACGCCTAAACGCCAACGACAATTACCTGCTGATGATACTTCTCCACCTTCTCGTTCTTCTCAGAAACGATCGACACGTCCTTCACTACCTTTCCACGCTCGGTTTCAGACTGAACAGTGGACTAAATTCTTCACTTTACGACCAACTTCCTCTACTGCCTATCATTCTGACCATAGTATTGGCAAGGCACTCCTATGCCATGTTGGTAAAGGTATTTCTTTTCATGCTCTTAAGAGTGGTATGCGCATCATTACTGTACAGAATGCTACCCAGGCTCATGAGCTCTCTCGTCTTTCCCATATTGATACTGTTCCTGTCACTCTTGAAAAACATCATTCCCTCAATTCTTGTAGTGGTACCGTCATTCTGCCCCATACCATAGTTCAACAAAATTTCCAGACATGTGGCACTGACATTCTAGAACAGCTGGAACTCCAAGATCTCCCAATCCTCAAGGTAGACACTTACGTTCTTCCTGCCCGTGGGCAGAAACGATACCCTAGCAATGTGGGTCGTTTAACTTTTGACAGCCGAGAACTCCCATCCTCGGTTTATATAGCAGGACATCGGTTAAAAGTTCGAAAGGTGATCCCTACACCACAACAGTGTAGAAATTGCTGGCGATTTGGCCATCCAGCGAAATATTGCAGATCTATCGCCAAATGCCCAGTCCTTGGTGCCGATGACCATTCTAATACGTCTTGCAATCGATCTCCCTCTTGCCTTAACTGTCATGAGGCTCACCCTTCGTACTCTCGCCGTTGTCAGGTCTATTTAAACGAGCGGGAAATCCGTTACCTCAAAGAGACAGAAGGTCTCCCTTATGCCATGGCAGTTTCTCATCTCCGCCTCCAAGGGAGACTCCCACGTGTTTCTTATTCCCGTGTTTCAAAACGTCCCCCCCCACTTCTGGTATCCCATCTTCTACACCCACCTCTGTGGTTACCTCTCCCATAATCACTCCTGTATCTAATCCTTTTGCTGTCCTCGGCTCAGACGTCCCTACTTCAACGCCTCAGTCTAATCTCGCTTCTTCGAGTTCTCTCACAAGCCTCAGTATCAACGAGACCTCGTACGACACCTCCTCCCAATCGTCCCTCTACTTCTCAAAAGTCAAAAAAAAGGTCCGGTAACACCTCCTACCCATCTTCCACCTCCTCATTTTACCCTCCCTGTCTCTGTCCCTAGTTCTTCCCCTCTCACTGGCTCAGTTACAAGTGCAGAGGTTCACCCTCCTCCTCGTGATGTACCTTCCTCCCCTGTTCCCTCCCAAGTTTCTTCCTCTTCTGCCACCTCCCAGGTTCCTGCCTCTTCTGTCCCCTGCCACGCTTCTCCAGTTCCCTCCACCCTTTCGCCCCCCCTACCTTGGTACAGTCAATACAGTTCCCATCTTTACTCATCCTCCCCCTACCATTCCCAATATTGTCTCCCATACGACATCTCTGAATTCCGAAACACTTGAAGCAATCTCTGAATATATTGCAGAGACCAAACCATCAATGGACACTGATCCACCTTCCACTCTTTCTCTCTCCTCTGCTCCATCTGCGCAACTCCTTTCTTCACAGCACACCGTTCCTTCGCTGCTTGAACATTTTCCACTGCCTCCGCATGTGGACTTTTCTAACCCTTCTAGTCCGTAGGAACCCTTACCTGCAGATTTCAAGTATCTTTATCATTGCCAATCATGGCCTATTTACAGTGGAATATACACGGCCTCAGGGGTAATCGGGGTGAGCTTCAGATGTTACTCTCCCAGTTTGCCCCTGTTGGTGTTTGCTTACAGGAACCAAAATTACACTCTGCTGTTATTTCTCACATCTCAGGCTATAATTTATTGTATTATTCAGATCCTTTTCCTGATGGGACCTTTAATGAAAGTGCCCTTCTTCTCCGCACTGATATTCCGTACCATCAGCTATTTGTTCATACTTCGCTGCATTACACAGCAGCCCGTATCCACTTACATAGGTGGTATACGCTCTGTTCATTATATCTCTCTCCTTCTCGGGCATTATCTATTCCAGATTTTGCCTTCCTTGTTTCGTCATTACCGCCACCGATTCTGTTACTTGGTGATTTTAATGCCCACCATTTCCTCTGGGAGGGGGTCTCACTGTGATTCCCGTGGAATTCAGTTAGAGGCTTTTCTTGCCACCCACCCCCTCCATGTTTTAAATACAGGTACTCACCCATTTTGATCCTCAGACTCATACTCTCTCTTGCATCGATCTGTCTGCTCTTCCTCCGCTGCATTAGACTTCACTTGGTCTGTTCTCCCGGACTTACAAGACAGAGATCATTTCCCAATCATTCTTACTTCCCCTTCATATTCGCCACCTCTTCGCACCCCACGCTGGCAATTTAATCAGGCAAATTGGAACCTTTACTCACACCTAACTGTTTTTAGAGATTCCTTCTTCGTCCTCCATCGATGAGCTTTTACACCTCTTCTCGTCCTCCGTTTTCACCGCAGCTTCTCATTCTATACCCCAAACTTCGGGCAGGCATTCTCAGAAATGCGTGCCTTGGTGGTCTCCTGCTTGTGCTCGTGCAGTACGTTTGAAACGCGCTGCATGGGGCAGGTACTGGTACAATAGAACCACAGAGCGACTCCTTGATTTTAAACAGAAGCGTGCAATCGCTCGCCGTGTCATCCGTGACGCTAAACGCACTTGCTGGCGAAATTGTCTCCACCATCACCTCTGCTTCCTCTGAGTGCAGTCTGGAAAAAAGTACGAAAACTGAGTGGTAAATATTCTCCTGACCCGGCTCCTGTTCTGCGGGTTGCCGGTGTTGATATAGCAAACCCACTAGATGTTGCCAATGAAATTGGCAATCATCTGGTCCGTATTTCTCAGGGACTCCATCTATGCCCCTCATTTCTTTCCTCAAAGTCTCCCAGAGAGTTAGCACCCTTGGACTTTTCTTCTCTCAGAGAAGAACAGTATAATGTGCCTTTTACACTTCAAGAACTGGAGGCAACACTCTCAGCTTGTCGATCATCGGCAGCTGGGCCCGACGACATTCATATTCGTATGCTACAACATTTACATCAGTCAGCCCTTGCAGTCCTATTACGCCTTTACAATCTTATTTGGTCACAAGTAGTTCTTCCACAGCTGTGGAAATCCGCCATTGTTCTCCCTTTCCGCAAACCAGGTACTACGGGACATGAAACCTCCCACTATCGTCCCATTGCTCTTACCAGTGCAGTTTGCAAAGTAATGGAACGCCTAGTAAATAGACGTTTAGTGTGGTATTTAGAGACACACAACAGTCTCTCCACTCGTCAATATGGCTTTCGTAAGGGACGTTCTACCATAGACCCCTTACTACGCTTGGATACGTATGTTCGTAATGCCTTTGCGAATAACCACTCAGTTATTGCCATATTTTTTGACCTTGAGAAGGCATGACACAACTTGGAGGTATAATATTTTAGCCCAAGCCCACTCCTTAGGCCTTCGAGGCAATCTACCATCCTTCCTTAAGGACTTTTTAACTGACAGGCATTTCCGTGTTCGGGTTAATGTGTTCTCCCCGGACTTTATCCAAGCTGAAGGTGTCCCCCAGGGATGTGTTCTGAGCACAACACTTTTTCTCCTTGCTATTAATGATTTGGCAACTAGTCTTCCATCAAATATTTGGTCATCACTATGTTGATGACTTCGCTATTGCCTGTGCAGGCGCTGACTGTCGCCTCCTTACAGTTTCTCTCCAACATGCAGTCGACCGTGTTTCCAATTGGGCCACCACACGTGGGTTTAAATTTTCCAGCACTAAAACCCACCAAATCACTTTCACTAGACGCTCTGTCATCTCCGATCATCCTTTGTACCTCTATGGCTCCCGTATCCCTGAACGTGATAGTAAAGTTTCTGGGCCGCCTCTTTGATCGTAGGTTATCCTGGAAACCTCACATTACCTCTCAGAAGGCAACTTGTCACAGCCGGCTGAACCTTCTTAAAACCCTTGCTCATCTTTCGTGGGGAGCTGATCGTCGAACCCTCCTTCGCCTACATTCCACCCTTATTTTATCGAAACTTGATTATGGTGACCAGATCTATTCAGCGGCATCTCCTGCTACTCTCTCTAGCCTTAACCCCCATTCATCACCAAGGATTACGTTTATGCCTTGGTGCTTTTCGCTCTTCCCCTGTCGAAAGCCTCTATGCAGAAGCGAACATTCCATCCTTATCCGATCGCAGTGATGCCCATTGCCTGCGCTACTATGTACGCTCTCATGATCTCCACAATCCTTCCATTTATAGAATGGTCACTGATATTAGTAGACATTCTTTATTTGTTCGCCGCCCCTGTTTACTCCGTCCCTTCTCTCTTCGCCTTCATTCGCTCTTGTCTTCTCTTCAACTACCACCTTTCTATGTACATGTAGCATCTCACTTTTCCCTACCCTCCTGGGAAGTTCCAGCTGTTCGAGTCTGTTCTTTCTCCCTCCCTTGCTCGAAAGCCCAACTGTCTACGGTCGCTTCCCGCTCTTTTTTTCTTGACCACTTTCACTCATTCTCATGCCATTGCTGTGTACACAGATGGCTCTAAGTCTTCTGACGGCGTAGGATTCGCAGCAGTGTTTCCGGACAGCGTCGTACAAGGGCATTTACTATCTTCGGCTAGTATTTTTACTGCTGAATTATGCCATCCTTACAGCACTTATCCGTATTGCATCTATGCCTGTGTCATCATTTGTGGTTGTCTCAGACTCCCTTAGTGCTTTACAGGCTATACAAAAATTTGATACACCTCACCCCTTAGTCCTCCGTATCCAACTTTGGCTACGCTGCATCTTTACCAAGCATAAAGATATTGTTTTTTGTTGGGTCCCTGGTCATGTTGATGTACAGGGCAATGAACAGGCAGACACTGCTGCGCGGTCAGCAGTACATGACCTACCAGTTTCTTATAGAGGTATTCCATTTACGGACTATTTTGCTGTAATATCTTCCCACCTTCACACCCGTTGGCAACAACGTTGGTCTACTATGCTCGGCAACAAACTTCAGTCTATTAAACCGAGTATAGGTTACTGGCCGTCGTCTTATCACCAGTGTCGAGGTTGGGAGACTACTCTCTCCCGTCTTCGCATTGGCCATACTCGTCTTACTCATGGATATCTCGTGGAGAGGCGTCTTGCTCCTCTCTGAGAATTGCCAAGCTCCATTATCAGTCAGCCACATTCTGTTGGACTGCCCACTTTATCAACGAGCACGCAGAATTTACCTCTGTCGTCGTCTTCGCTCTGCTGCTCTCTTTACCTTCCCTTCTCGCTGATGGACCCACCTTTCATCCGGACTCTCTCATTGACTTTTTGACAACGACTGACTGACTTCACAAATTCTGATACTTTCAGCCCTTTCTACTTCAATCTCTTGCTACCCTCTACCCCCGTACTATCCCCTGCCCCGCTGGTTTCTGTAACCTGCTGATCATCCCCCCTCCCTTCTGCCATCCAATTCCCTTGCTTCCTTCCCTACCCTGCAGCGCTGTATAGCCCTTGTGGCTTAGCGCTTCTTTTGATTATAATAATAATCTGTCAGATAAAGGGGCACAATTCACTTCAGAATTAATGGAACACGTTTATCAACTTGTGGGTGTTAAACCTCTTTTCACGACACCTTACCATCCGATGTGTAACGGAAGAGTGGAGCGACAACATGCCATCCTAAAGTCAATATTAAAAAAACTATGTATTCTTAAACCAACAGACTGGCATAGATTTTTACCATGTGCTCTTTTCGCAATGCGCGAGATTCCAAGTGATTCCCTTGGTTATTCCCCTTTTGAATTGCTTTATGGGAGACAAGCTCGTGGACCACTATCTATTTTGAATGAACTTTGGTCCAAAGATATCAAACCTGAGGTTCAAAACAGGTATCAGTTTCTTTTAGATCTAAGGGAAAGGTTGGAAGAAACCGCCGATTTGGTCGGTAAAAACCTAGAGATGTCTATGGAAACGTACAAGACCTATTTTGACCATAAAAGCTCCAAGCGTACGTTTAATGTTGGTGATGAAGTTTTAGTTCTCCTACCCGACAAATCCAACAAATTGCTAATTACCTGGCGCGGACCGTATAAAGTAGTGAAGGTCTGCAATAAGGTAGATTATATCTTGGATGTCAAGGGTGGAGAAAGAATGTATCACGTCAATATTTTGAAACGGTACCATCGAAGAGAAGTTAATCTTTGCGTAAATTCCTTTGACGAAGATACTACTTCTTTCGGCTTGGTTACAAGTGGTGATTCGTACGAATGTAGAGTTTGTATTATAGATGAGTCTTTTACAGAATCGAAGGAAATACTGGATATCTTAACGCATGATCCCTCACCAAAGAAGTCAAATGTCAACATTAACAACGACTTGTCAAATAAACAAAAGTCTCAAGTAAGTGCCTTAAACACATTTTCTGACGTATTCACAGAGGTACCAGGACTTACCACCACTATTGTACACAAGATTGAATTGTCGGATCATGAACCAGTAAGGCGGAAAATCTACCCTGTTCCCGTTCACTTACGGAAAACTTTTGATAATGAGGTTGACAAACTATTTAACTTAATCATAGAACCTTCGAAATCAGCTTTCTGTTCACCAGTTGTTATGGTTAAGAAACCCGATAATTCTTACCGACTTGCACAAGATTTTCGTTATTTAAATACTATAACTAAATGGGATGCAGAACCCATGCCAGTAATTGATCATGACTTGTATAAATTCCATGACTGCAAATTCTTCTCGGAATTAGACATCTCACAAGCATACCATCAAGTGCCATTACACCCAGACTCGAAACCATACACTGCTTTCCCTACTCATAGAGGTCTAATGCAATATCGCACAATGCCTTTCGGCTTGGTTACCGCATGTGCCACGTATATTAGGCTTATGAGAATAGTTCTTTCTGATCTAAAGAATGTATCAGTGTATTTTGATATTTATATCATGACAAATGTCTGGGAAGACCATCTAAATACACTAGCGCTTGTTTTGAAAAGACTAAGAACTCATGGACTTACAGTTAAACCACAAAAGTGCTTTCTTGGCTATCATAAGGTACAATACCTTGGGTTCATTATCTCTGATAACTTCTCACCACTTCCTAATAAGACCAAAGCCGTTTTAGAAAGTACGTTCCCTGCTACCAAAAAGTTATTAAGAAGTTTCCTTGGATCTGTAAACTTCTATAGAAGTTTCGTACCAAATCTAAGTAGTTTAACTTCAGTTCTTACAGACTATTTGAAAAAGGGTGTCAAGGAACCTCTTAGTTGTTCTGAGGAAGCCATGCAAAGCTTCGAAGAAATTAAGAGGATATTTTCAAACCCCCCTGTCCTAAAATTACCAGATATTAATAAAATATTTTGTCTCCGAACAGATGCCTCCCATTCTGGACTTGGGGCTGTACTACTTCAATATTATGAGGAGACACCTTTCCCAGTATCTTTCGCCAATAAGAAGCTTCTGCCCAGAGAAGAAAGATATTCTACTGTGGAGAAAGAATGTTATGCGTTAGTATGGGGTATAAGTAGATTTAAATACTACCTATACGGTAAACCCTTTGTGCTTGAAACAGGTCACAAGCCACTGATGTACTTGGAAAACTTTAAAGGGTCAAATAGCAGACTCTTGAGATGGGCTCTGGCTATTCAGCCCTATAAGTTTTAAAGTCCTTCATATTTCTGGCTCTGAAAACCACTTCTCAGATTGGCTGAGCCGAGGTTGTACATAGTTCTTTTCCCTCTGTTCGTTGACTTATTGACTCCGTCCATAAGTTTTGGAAGAGGGTATTGTGAGGGAAAAGCAGGCGTAAGTGGGGTTAAGGTTGTTCAGGCCACCAGGAACCATTAGAGTTACGTTGCGCGCACCCCCCCCCCTCTGGCGGGCTGGGGCAAAACTAGTTCCTGGTGTCCGATTTGTTAGTTTCTACTCCTGGTAATATTGACCTTACCTGGTGTGGGTTGAAGTTTGGAGAGTCACTTCACCTCCACTCTTCTCCTAATCAGGTAGGGTGATCTACCAGGAGTATTACTGTTTGTTCTTTTCTTTTCTTTGCTGGTTACCAGTAATGATTTTGGCATTTATCATTCTTTTCCATTCTTAAATGTTATATTATCATGACTATGGGTAACCAGTTTATTTTTTCTTATTACCAGCTCTGTTCCTGGCGTGGTCTTCCAGGATAGACGCCAGATAAAGGAGCAAGACATTTGTTAATAATACTTATTAACATTATTCTACTACTACCGGCCCTTACCTATTCTACTTGTGGTGCTCCATCCAAGTGGTAGGAAATTCCAAAACATCGGATTATCACCATCCGCCCAGGATAACCTACATCAATAATATCAGAAGATCTATCCAGGGCCATACCTACTCCTGCCCAACTACAAGAACTGAAGGCCATTTTTTTATATTTAAATTTTAAGTAAAATCCTCAAATTATTATTTTTCCTAGTCATTTCTTTATTTATTTTTCCATTAGTTTCTTTTGTTCAGTTGGAAGGCGTTCCACTGACAGCGACCATGGTGTAATAGCACACAAAAGGCTTGATAAAGAAATTACAGGAAAAGTTGGTAGATGAATCTATAACTTCCTAGCAAACAGAACACAAAGAGTAATAGCAGAGTAAAGTCTAAGGCAGGTACGGTGAAAAGCTCTGTTCCACAAGGCACAGTACTCGCTCCCATCCTATTCCTCATCCTCATCCTCACCCTTGCCTTTCTTTGCGGATGACACCCGAATTGCCATGACAGTGACCTCCATCGAAGACACCACAGAACTCCAAGCAAAAGATTTAGCAGGTGATGCAACATACCCCCAGTGAAAAGTAGGGGCACCACTGGTACACTAAGAGAAAACAGTGTTCGGGGCCCAAGACTGTTCAGCAGACTCCCACCAGCCATAAGGGAAATTACTAATAGAGCCCTGGTTGTCTTCAAGAGGGAGCTGGACAGATACCTGAAGTCAGTGCCAGATAACTCGGCCTGTGGTTCATACGTTGGATTACGTGCGGCCAGCAGTAACAGCCTGGTTGACCAGCCCCTGATCCACCGGGAGGCCTGGTCTCAGCCCGGGCCGCGGGGGCGTTGACCCCCGAAACCCTTTCCAGGTAAACTCCAGGTATTTTTATCTAGAATTAATAAATTCAATATAAATCTCATTGTTGATTATTTTATTTATTGTTTCATTCTATCTCGTTATATCTTTGTGTTTCTCAATGTTGAATATTTATTCAGTTCTTTATGATGTTAATTCTGCGATGTACGATGATAATTAGTTAATAAAAGTACTGCAGCTCATACGTCGACTCCAGGCTGAGGGACTGATTACCTCAAACTCCTTCTCATTTCCACCTATTTTTGCAATGGACTGAAAAAGCCACTGGTTGGCGAAACGTTTCCAGAATTGAGATTCCCAAGCGTTTCACAAGTGTCTTATTAATCATAGACTGAGATACATATACATCTCAGTGTTTCTACACTCAGAGGACTCTGTCTCCCAGTGTGGATACACTGACAGGTGCTTATCTCTCTGTATGTGTTTTGAAAGAATCATATGCTTTTCAGTGTATATACACTGAAAGGTACATGCCTCTCAGTGTATTTCCAATGAAGATTCTTTGTCTCTTAGTGAATATACACTCCGAGGTAACAATTCTCAGTGTATATAAACTCCGAGGTGATGTGTCTCAGTGTATATACCAGTGAGACTCATTTGTCTATCAGTGTACAATCACTGAGAGGTATGTCTTTGAGTGTATATACACTCATACTGGAGTGGGAGAGATGAGAGAAAGTGCAAAAGAAGCGCCGTTAAAATCAGGTGTGCCATGTACACAATAAGAGAACATTATATCAACAACCGTGGTCCAATACTATCCAACATCTAAACAGAAGATATTAGAAATCGTGTTGGAACAAGTGTAGAAGTCTTCATGAGAAATCTTGACAAATATCTCCGCCAGGTGCCAGATCAACCAGGTTGTGATGGAAATGTGAGCAGCGAGCCGCCAGCAGCAACTGCCTGGTTGACTAGGCAAGCATGAGACCAGCACGGCCCAAGGTAAAAGGAAATCTACTGAAGTTCATTAACGGTATATTAAAGGCATATGTCTCTCATTGTACATAAGACGAGAGAAATATGACTCTCAGTGTGTATATACGCTGAGAGTTGTGTATATAATGCCTCGGTGCATGTAACTCTCAGTGTATATACAATGAGAGACATATATCTCAGTGTATATACAATGAGAGGTATATTGCTCTTGGTGTATATACAGTGAGAGACATGTCTAAGTGTATATACAATGAGAGGTATATTGCTCTCGGTGCATATACAATGAGAGAGAGATGTCTCTCAGTGTATATACAATAAGAGCTATATCTCACTGTATATAGAATGAGAGGTATATCTCTTACTGTATATCCTTTAAGAGGCAACAGTACATAAGTGTTCGTAATAAAGAAGTACAAATAATAAGAGTCTACTACACTATACTTTATGTAAACTTGGTAAGGTAGTTCTTGTACAGACTTTCTCTGAGTCTCTTTCTGGAACATTCTTCTTCTTCTTCAACATACATCCTAGTCTGTTTACCTACTCTGTAAACGTCTGCAGCATTTACAGAAAAAAATCATTATAACAAATCTCCTTAGATCTTGAAGAATCTCCAAACCCCCTGATTTAAGAACACCAAGATTCACTTTCAGTGAGGTTTCATTACCCCAAAAGAAGTGATCTACTCCTAGCACTCAACACTACGAAAAGTAGTGATCTACTCCTTGCACTCAATGTCCTCAAAAGTAGTGATGTACTCCTAGCACTCAACGTCCCCAAAAGTAGTGATCTACTCCTAGCACTCAACACTACGAAAAGTAGTGATCTGCTCTTAGCACTAAACGTCCCCAAAAGTAGTGATCTACTCCTTGCACTCAATGTCCTCAAAAGTAGTGATGTACCTCTAGCACTCAATGCCCTCAAAAGTAGTGATCTACTCCTTGCACTCAATGTCCCCAAAAGTAGTGATCTACTCCTAGCACTCAATGCCCTCAAAAGTAGTGATCTACTCCTAGCACTTAATGCCCTCAAAAGCAGTGACCTACTCCTAGCACTCAATGCCCCCAAAAGAATTGAAATATTCCTAGCACTCAATGTCCCCAAAAGTAGTGATCTACTCCAAGCACTCAACGTCCCCAAAAGTAGTGATCTACTCCAAGCACTCAACACTCCCAAAAGTAGTGATCTACTCCTAGCACTCAACGTCCCCAAAAGTAGTGATCTACTCCTAGCACTCAACGTCCCCAAAAGTAGTGATCTACTCATAGCCCTCAATGCCCTCAAAAGTAGTGATCTACTCCTAGCACTCAATGCCCCCAAAAGAATTGAAATACTCATAGCACTCAACGTCCCCAAAAGTAGTGATCTACTCCTAGCACTCAATATCCCCATAAGTAGTGATCTACTCCTACCACTCAACGTCCCGAAAAGTAGTGATCTACTCCTAGCACTCAATGCCCCTAAAAGAATTGATCTACTCCTAGCACTCAACGTCCCCAAAAGAAGTGATCTACTCCTAGCACTCAATGTCCTCAAAAGTAGTGATGTACTTCTAGCACTCAATGACCCCAAAAGTAGTGATCTACTCCTAGCACTCAATGCCCCCAAAAGAATTGAAATACTCATAGCACTCAACGTCCCCAAAAGTAGTGATCTATTCCTAGCACTCAACGTCCCCAAAAGTAGTGATCTACTCCTACCACTCAACGTCCCCAAAAGTAGTGATCTGCTCCTAGCACTCAATGTCCCCAAAAGTAGTGATCTACTCCTAGCACTCAACGTCCCCAAAAGTAGTGATCTGCTCCTAGCACTCAACGTCCCCAAAAGTAGTGATCTGCTCCTAGCACTAAACGTCCCCAAAAGTAGTGATCTGCTCCTAGCACTAAACGTCCACAAAAGTAGTGATCTACTCCTAGCACTAAACGTCCCCAAAAGTAGTGATCTTCTCCTAGCACTAAACGTCCCCAAAAGTAGTGATCTGCTCCTAGCACTCAATGCCCCCAAAAGAATTTAAATATTCCTATCACTCAACGTCCCCAAAAGTAGTGATCTACTCCTAGCACTAAACGTC
This sequence comes from Cherax quadricarinatus, assembly GCF_038502225.1. Taxonomy (NCBI): domain Eukaryota; kingdom Metazoa; phylum Arthropoda; class Malacostraca; order Decapoda; family Parastacidae; genus Cherax; species Cherax quadricarinatus. Next base: position 22,287,701 of record NC_091350.1, on the reverse strand, counting down.
CCCAAAAGTAGTGATCTTCTCCTAGCACTCAACGTCCCCAAAAGTAGTGATCTACTCCTAGCACTCAATGCCCCCAAAAGAATTTAAATATTCCTATCACTCAACGTCCCCAAAAGTAGTGATCTACTCCTAGCACTCAACGTCCCCAAAAGTAGTGATCTACTCCTAGCGCTCATTGCCCCCAAAAGTAGTGATCTACTCCTAGCACTCAATGTCCCCAAAAGTAGTGATCTACTCCTAGCACTCAACACTCCCAAAAGTAGTGATCTACTCCTAGCACTCAACACTCCCAAAAGTAGTGATCTACTCCTATCACTCAATGTCCCCAAAAGTAGTGATGTACTTCTAGCACTCAATGTCCCCAAAAGTAGTGATCTACTCCTAGCACTCAACCCTCCCACAAGTAGTGATCTACTCCTAGTGCTCAATGCCCCCACAAGTAGTGATTGACTCCTAGCACTCAATGCTCCCAAAAGCAATGATCTACTCCCAGCACTCAACACTCACAAAAGCCGTGATCTACTTCTAGCACTGAACACTCCCAAAAGTAGTGATCTACTCCAACCACTCAACACTAGCAAAAGTAGCGATCTACTTCTAGCAATAAACTTTCCCTCAAGTAGTGATCTACTCCTAGCACTCAGTGCTCCCAAAAGTAGTTATCTACTAACTATACCACAGGCGGGATTGAACCCGCGGTCAGAGAGTTAGCCACTGGACGAGCTAGCCACGGGCTAGCTGGTCCAGTGCGGGATTGAACCGCGGGTTCAGTCCCGCCCATGGTATGGTTTGTTTGCAATCGTGTCATTACGATTTCGTGAGTCGAGTCGTAGTTATCTACTCCTAGCACTCAACACTCCCACAAGTAGTGATCAACTCCTAGCACTCAATGCTTCCAAAAGTAGTGATCTACTCCTAGCACTCAATAATCCTACAAGTAGTGATCTACTGCTAGCACTCAACTCTCCCACAAGTAGTGATCTACTCCTAGCCCTCAACCCTCCCACAAGTAGTGATCTACTCCTAGCACTCAACCTTTGCTCAAGTAGTGATCTACTCCTAGCACTGAATACTCCCAAAAGTAGTGATCTACTCCTAGCACTCAACACTCCCTAAACTAGTGATCTACTCCTAGCACTCAACACTTATAAAAGAAGTGATCTACTCTTAGCACTCAATGCTCCCACAAGTAGTGATCTACTCCTAGCACTCAACACTCCCAAAAGTAGTGATCTACTTCTAGCACTCAACATCCTCAAAAGCAGTGATCTACTCCTAGCACTCAACATCCTCAAAAGTAGTGATCTACTCCTAGCACTCAACATCCTCAATAGTAGTGATCTACTCCTAGTGCTCAACATCCTCAATAGTAGTGATCTACTCCTAGTGCTCAACATCCTCAATAGTAGTGATCTACTCCTAGCACTCAACATCCTCAATAGTAGTGATCTACTCCTAGCGCTCAACATCCTCAAAAGTAGTGATCTACTCCTAGCACTCAACATCCTCAAAAGTAGTGATCTACTCCTAGCACTCAACATCCTCAAAAGTAGTGATCTACTCCTAGCGATCAACATCCTCAAAAGCAGTGATCTACTCCTAGCGCTCAACATCCTCAAAAGCAGTGATCTACTCCTAGCACTCAACATCCTCAAAAGTAGTGATCTACTCCTAGCGCTCAACATCCTCAAAAGTAGTGATCTACTCCTAGCGCTCAACATCCTCAATAGTAGTGATCTACTCCTAGCACTCAACATCCTCAAAAGTAGTGATCTACTCCTAGCGCTCAACATCCTCAATAGTAGTGATCTACTCCTAGCACTCAACATCCTCAAAAGTAGTGATCTACTCCTAGCGCTCAACATCCTCAAAAGTAGTGATCTACTCCTAGCACTCAACATCCTCAAAAGTAGTGATCTACTCCTAGCACTCAACATCCTCAAAATCATTCATTTAGAACTTCTTCCATTGGCCAAATTGCCACATATTACAGGATACCCTCCATTCTTCCTACTTATGTATATCCCTGATTTGTACCTACTAATCAGATCCTCACTCCTACATTTACCAACATCTTTGAATCCCGCAACAAGACAGAAAATAGGATTGCTCCCCTTGCCTACCATGATGTTGTTCAGACAGCTAACAACATCCTTCATGACTCACGAAATCGTAATGACACGACTGCAAACAAACCATACCACGGACGGAGATAGAACCAGCGATCAGAGAGTCTCAAACTATGGTGTAGAAATATACCTAGTTGAGTGAATCTTATTGTGGCTAGCTGGTCCAGTGGCTAACGCGACGGTCTGGAGCTTGTGATGAATGGTTTGAAAAACCGACAAGTTGAAGATTGAGACACTTATGCAGCATATGGGAATCTTTATTCAGGAAACGTTTCGCCACACAGTGGCTTCATCAGTCCAAAACAAAGAGGAAGGCGTAAGTAGAGGAGGACAATGAGGTAATCAGTCCCTCAACCTGGAGTCGATGTGTTCAGTCCATCAATCTTGTAGAATGTACAGCATAGGGCCGTAGACGTGGCTTATATACTGTAGTGAGGTGAGGTGAAGCAGGCGGAGGCGGGGTCATAGTGGTACCATCCACTAGTCGAAGTAGGTCTTCGTCCAAAGGTTGAACAAGTGTTGAAGACTGATCGCGGGTTCTATCCCCGTCCGTGGTATGGTTTAACATCCTTCATCCCAGCCCCAGGAAAACAGACCTGTCTCCTTTTCCTGTCGCTAAGATAAAAAGCCCTATCCATGAACTTAACCTGACTGTCACCAACGACAACAATGTTCTTACCTTTCATGGCGGGTTTCGCCATGACGTTAACATTGCTCCTTGTTAGAATGGTTTTCGTCGGAAGGTCCTGGATCGTCGATTCACATTCGTCTGTAACGAAATAATGTAGCCAGACGTAACCTAACTTTAGGAATTTGGGAACCTAGTAAGAAATTGAACGTAGTAAAATACGGATATGTTGGCCATAGATGAGTGAAACAATAAGAGAAATCTGTAGACAATGAGTCGGCAGGAAGGCTGGAGGGACACTCCTAAGGGGAGGTGGAAGGTTGTGTTTGGTTAGCGGGAAGCGAGGTACCACGGACCGTGATTCTGTTAATACCGCTTACAGTGCAGCAGGGTGTAGTAGCTCACTTGTGCTGCTGTGTGCTGAAGCTCATTTGTGCTGCTGTGCGTAGAAGCTCACTAGTGCTGCTCTTAATAACTGTTGAGAGGAAGCATACTTACGTTGCTCCTGAGAGCTGTTGAGAGGAAGCTGACTGAAGCCGCTCAGAAAATACTGTTACACGAGAAACCTTTCTCGTGTTTTACTTAAGGAGAGTTTCTATGTTAAGAAGCTTACGTGTGCTGCTGGAGATCTTCTTTGTCAGGTAGGAAGTTCTTACATCACTTTAACATAAGTAATATTTAGAAGTTCATTTTCTGTACACTATTAAACATTGTAATATATACTCCTAGATAATCATCAGTAAATAATACTAAAAATAATAATAGTAATAGTAATAATAATAACAACAACAACAACAACAACAACAACAACAACAACAACAACAACAACAACAACAACAACAACAACAACAACAACAACAACAACAACAACAACGACAACGACAACAATAACAATAACAACAACAACAACAAAAACAATAATAATAATAATAATAATTATAACAATAATAATAATAATTATAACAATAATAATAATTATACAACATTTTTAAATGTTGATGATACAACATTCAGCTATGTTAATAATACAACATTCAGCTATGTTAATAATACAACATTCAGCTATGTTAATAATACAACATTCAGCTATGTTAATAATACAACATTCAGCTATGTTAATAATACAACATTCAGCTATGTTAATAATACAACATTCAGCAATGTTAATACAACATTCAGCTATGTTAATAATACAACATTCAGCTATGTTAATAATACAACATTCAGCTATGTTAATAATACAATATTGATGACACAAGAATGATAGTAGAGGAGTTTCATAATGTGAAAAATGTTTGGTTAACTAGGATACCCAGGGTATACACCATGTGGTCCTACCCAGGGTATACACCATGTGGTCCTACCCAGGGTATACACCATGTGGTCCTACCCAGGGTATACACCATGTGGTCCTACCCAGGGTATACACCATGTGGTCCTACCCAGGGTATACACCATGTGGTCCTACCCAGGGTATACACCATGTGGTCCTACCCAGGGTATGCACCATGTGGTCCTACCCAGGGTATACACCATGTGGTCCTACCCAGGGTATACACCATGTGGTCCTACCCAGGGTATACACCATGTGGTCCTACCCAGGGTATGCACCATGTGGTCCTACCCAGGGTATACACCATGTGGTCCTACCCAGGGTATGCACCATGTGGTCCTACCCAGGGTATACACCATGTGGTCCTACCCAGGGTATACACCATGTGGTCCTACCCAGGGTATACACCATGTGGTCCTACCCAGGGTATGCACCATGTGGTCCTACCCAGGGTATGCACCATGTGGTCCTACCCAGGGTATACACCATGTGGTCCTACCCAGGGTATACACCATGTGGTCCTACCCAGGGTATACACCATGTGGTCCTACCCAGGGTATACACCATGTGGTCCTACCCAGGGTATACACCATGTGGTCCTACCCAGGGTATACACCATGTGGTCCTACCCAGGGTATACACCATGTGGTCCTACCCAGGGTATACACCATGTGGTCCTACCCAGGGTATACACCATGTGGTCCCACCCAGGGTATACACCATGTGGTCCTACCCAGGGTATACACCATGTGGTCCTACCCAGGGTATACACCATGTGGTCCTACCCAGGGTATACACCATGTGGTCCTACCCAGGGTATACACCATGTGGTCCTACCCAGGGTATACACCATGTGGTCCTACCCAGGGTATACACCATGTGGTCCTACCCAGGGTATACACCATGTGGTCCTACCCAGGGTATACACCATGTGGTCCTACCCAGGGTATACACCATGTGGTCCTACCCAGGGTATACACCATGTGGTCCTACCCAGGGTATACACCATGTGGTCCTACCCAGGGTATACACCATGTGGTCCTACCCAGGGTATACACCATGTGGTCCTACCCAGGGTATACACCATGTGGTCCTACCCAGGGTATACACCATGTGGTCCTACCCAGGGTATACACCATGTGGTCCTACCCAGGGTATACACCATGTGGTCCTACCCAGGGTATACACCATGTGGTCCTACCCATGGTATACATTATGTGGTCCTACCCAGGGTATACACCATGTGGTCCTACCCAGGGTATACACCATGTGGTCCTACCCAGGGTATACACCATGTGGTCCTACCCAGGGTAGACACCATGTGGTCCTACCCAGGGTATACACCATGTGGTCCTACCCAGGGTATACACCATGTGGTCCTACCCAGGGTATACACCATGTGGTCCTACCCAGGGTATACACCATGTGGTCCTACCCAGGGTATACACCATGTGGTCCTACCCAGGGTATACACCATGTGGTCCTACCCAGGGTATACACCATGTGGTCCTACCCAGGGTATACACCATGTGGTCCTACCCTGGGTATACACCATGTGTTCCTACCCGGGGTAAACACCATGTGGTCCTACCCAGGGTATACACCATGCGGTCCTACCCAGGGTATACACCATGTGGTCCTACCCAGGGTATACACCATGTGGTCCTACCCAGGGTATACACCATGTGGTCCTACCCAGGGTATACACCATGTGGTCCTACCCAGGGTGTACACCATGTGGTCCTACCCAGGGTATACACCATGTGGTCCTACCCAGGGTATAAACCATGTGGTCCTACCCAGGGTATACACCATGTGGTCCTACCCAGGGTATACACCATGTGGTCCTACCCAGGGTATACACCATGTGGTCCTACCCAGGGTATGCACCATGTGGTCCTACCCAGGGTATACACCATGTGGTCCTACCCAGGGTATACACCATGTGGTCCTACCCAGGGTAGACACCATGTGGTCCTACCCAGGGTATACACCATGTGGTCCTACCCAGGGTATACACCATGTGGTCCTACCCAGGGTAGACACCATGTGGTCCTACCCAGGGTATACACCATGTGGCCCTTCCCAGGGTATACACCATGTGGTCCTACCCAGGGTATACACCATGTGGTCCTACCCGGGGTATACACCATGTGGTCCTACCCGGGGTATACACCATGTGGTCCTACCCAGGGTATACACCATGTGGTCCTACCCGGGGTAAACACCATGTGGTCCTACCCAGGGTATACACCATGTGGTCCTACCCAGGGTATACACCATGTGGTCCTACCCAGGGTATACACCATGTGGTCCTACCCAGGGTATATACCATGTGGTCCTACCCAGGGTATACACCATGTGGTCCTACCCGGGGTATACACCATGTGTTCCTACCCGGGGCAAACACCATGTGGTCCTACCCAGGGTATACACCACGTGGTCCTACCCAGGGTATACACCATGTGGTCCTACCCAGGGTATGCACCCTGTGGTCCTACCCAGGGTATACACCATGTGGTCCTACCCAGGGTATACACCATGTGGTCCTACCCGGGGTATACACCATGTGTTCCTACCCAGGGTGTACACCATGTGGTCCTACCCAGGGTATACACTATATGGTCCTACCCAGGGTATACACCATGTGGTCCTACCCAGGGTATACACCATGTGGTCCTACCCAGGGTATACACCATGCGGTCCTACCCAGGGTATACACCATGCGGTCCTACCCAGGGTATACACCATGCGGTCTTACTCAACTTGGTGTAGTATAATTATGCTTGTATGTTTCTATAAAATATACATCAGTGGTGTTCGGTATTTAGAGGTTAATTAGATATGTACACAGCTGTTACGTATGTACAACAGGTGTGTGGCATTGCACACACAGTACATATACCTGGAGTATACCTGGAGAGGAGTTTGAGACCAAGCCTCGTAGTGGATCAGGGCCTGATCAACCAGACTGTTTCTGCTGGCCGCACGTTGACTGACGTACGAATCACAGCCTGACTGATCAGGTACTGACTTTAGTTGCCTGTCCAGTGCCTTATTGAAAACAGCCAGGGGGCTATTGGTAATCCCCCTTATGTATGCTGGGAGGCAGTTGAACAGTCTTGGGCCCCTGAGACTTATTGCGTTGTCTCTTATCGTGCTAGTGACGCCTCTGCTTGTCATTGAGGGAATGTTGCATCGCCTGGTGAGTCTTTTGCTTTCATAGGGAGTGATTTTCGTGAGCAAGTTTGGTACTGATCCCTCTAGGATTTTCCAAGTGTATATTATCGTGTATCTCTCTCGCCTGCGTTCCAGGAGAGAACAAAGAACAAAGAAAATGCAAAGGCGAGAGAAGACTTTTCTCTTATTATTAACTTCAGTGAGTTAATAACTTATAAAGATTCAAAGATTTGCAACTAAACTAGTCGTAATGCTTACAGGGTGCATTGTGAACTAAAGGATAAGAAATTGAAGGTAACGACTCTGGAAAGAGGACTAGGGTGTACATATTAGGGAAGTGGAATAAGCTGGATGTAGATAGCATGAAGGAGAAGAAGATACTCGGTTTGAGAGTGGAAGAGAGGTATTAAGATCCTAGAAGTACTGCCAGACGGCGAAGCTTCGGAGGTAGGGCCAGGACCCGACACCCTCACACACACACACACACACACACAGACACACACAAATACACACGCGTTTACACCCACACATTCTCACATATACAGACTCACACACACACTCCCTCCCCTGCACGCTCCCCCACTCCTTCCCCTGATCCCCCCCCTCTCTCTCTCTCTCTCTCTCTCTCTCTCCCTCCTTCTCCCCCTCTTCTCCCTCTTTTCCCCTCTCCCTCTCCCATTCTCTCTCCCCCTTTGCTTTTCCCTTCTCCTCTCTCCCCATATCCCCCCTCATTCCCCCTCCCCACCCCTCTCTCATTTCGCCACTGTCTCCAGTTTCCTCCTCTACCTCCCCCCCCCACACACACTCTGAGAAGCACACCACAAAACAAACACACAGAATTGCATAAGTTTTTCATTCTGTGGCAACCAAAAAAAAAATGGGTTGCCAAAGAGCAGGAAGGAAAACCTGGGGACTGTAGGATGAGTCTGCAAAGGAAGATTGGGCAGCAGAGCTCATGTAAAGGGAACATGAGTGGGGAAAGAAGCTGGAAGAGCTTAGCATGAGAATGGAGGAGAGGATAGATGCAGGAAGCAAGAAGTGAGAGATGCAAGTCACAGCAGCAGAAGCTAAGATACTGAGATTAGAAGAGGAACTGAAAAATCTGAAACAGCCTAAAGAACTAAAGAACAATTTGGGAATGACATCAAAGACTGCTACCTCAGTCACAAACAAGGGGACTGTAGGTAACAAACAAGACCATCGCAGAGCCTGAGAAAAAGAGAGGATCACATAATGAGCAATCGAGGCGACTGTAGAAAATAAAAGAGCTAAGATATATGAGGAGACCCTAATAGACCACAGCAGAGCCCAGGGAAAGCTGAGAAGGGAAAATGACAGGCCACTGGGCCCAAGGACAACAGATAGTGAAGAAACTGAAGAAAGGAAAGCTGCAACGGAGGCAACTAAATCGAATCAGGGTATGCATAGGGATATACAGTGGGAGAATGAAAGGAAGAGGTCATTCTTTGTTTATGGGCTCCAGGAAGTTAAAGGGGAAACTTATGAAGCAAGAAGACAAGGGAAGAAAATAGCTATCAAAAGTACCATAAAAGCAATAGGAGAAGATGACATTACCAAGCTGGCAAATTTTCAGAGAATAGGGGGGTTTGCAAGAAGAAGAACCCGGCCAAAGTGACTTTCAAGGCAGAATTGACTCGAAACAGGATCCTGCAGAAGAAAGCAAGACTAAGGGACATGCTGGTGTTCGACCGCGACAGAACACGAGAAGAAAGGCAGAAACTGAAAGAGAAAGTACAAAGAAAGGAGGAAAGAGAGGTGAAGATGGAGATGGAGAGGAGAACCCAGACTCAGGAGGAAGATCAAATACATCCTCCCTCACAACCACCAACAGAAGCCCCCCCAGCCAAGACAACCACATTGCAACTGAACATTCTATCCCAAAACACACATGCCATATCCAATGCCCCCACCCACCTCATTACAAACTCCATCTTCACAATAACCACCTTAGCAGGTCTCCCACTTTCCCGACCTCAATGTACCCCCCACCACCACAGTTTTAGAAAAGAAGTTGAAGGTTTGGTATACAAATGCAGACAGAATGACAAATAAGTGTGAAGAGTGGCATGAAAGAATCAAGGAGACATCCCCAGACATAACAGCACTCACAGAAACAAAACTTACGAGGATGATAACAGATGCACTCTTTCCACCTGGATATCAAATCCTCAGGAAAGATAGAGGAAGGAGAGAGGGGAGGAGGAGTTGCACTGCTCATTAAAAATCGGTGGGGATTTGAGGAAATGGAAGGAATGGATGGAATATGCAAAAAGAAACTACTTAGTAGGAATAATCCAGTCTGAGGGCCGAATCGAATCGAATCGAAGAAGACAACGAGAGCTGTCGTGAGATGGGAAGGAAGAAGGATAAGGAAAGATGGAAATAACTGGAAAAGGATGGGAAGGAGGGGAAGAGGAGGAATCAAGGCAAGTGGCCCAACCACTTTGGGACGTGGTACCGAAGTACTAGAGGCGTAGATAGAGAGGCTGGAATGATGTCGTTACTTGGCTCTCTAGGAGAGGATGGCGAAGGCAGCGGCAGGAGCTGAGAGTGTCAGTAGGCAGCAAGCAGGATGAGTTAGTTATTCTCTTGATCCGGTTGTTAATGCTTTGAATTTTGTTCTAGAGAGTTGTGTCACACATATGGGAGAGCTGTAGAAGAGTTCGTTGGTTTGGAGTTGGTGGATTATCTGGTTGACGGTAGGGAATGGCTTTTCGTCGGTGGTGTACGTTGCAATGTTGTCTTGGAGATGTTGGATGAGTTCTAGGCGAGTCATTGGGCTGGGGCATTGCTTCATGGTGTAGAACATGAGTCCTTTATGTTTAACCCATAGTGTTCCAGGTAATCGACGTGAGTGAGGTGGAGAAGACGGCGGTGGAGTTGAGGAAGGTGGTGTTGATTCGTTTTCATCTTCAATAGACGAATGGGAAGATGGTTCTGGTGGCAAGGCTTCTGATTGGTTGGATTCAGTGAGGTGTGGTGGCGGTGGAGGCTTCTCATTGGACGTTGTTGGAGTGACGTCACTAGTTGGTGGTGGTGATGGAGCTTCTGCAGCAGAAGTGGCGATTAAGTCCTTGGTGAATTTGAGAATTTCTTCAGAAGGTTGAGATGCTGGAAATGTAAATGAAGGCATGTTATTTAATGCAAATAACTCGTTGATGGTAGAGTTAAAGGATCCAGGTACAGCCTTTTTCTGCATGTGAGCATATATTAGACAATAGTGGATCTTCGTTACGTCACATGTTGGTGGAGTGATGGTGGTGGTGGTGGTGGAGGCGGGCTCAGTAGATGCTTGAAGTAATTTTGTAGTGTCTGCTTGAAGCTTTGCAATTGCGGCATACGTTGGTGTGTTGTTGGTAGATTTTTTCTTTGCTGCATCTTGTGTTTTCTTCATAATATCCTTTCCAGTAGGACATTTTGCTGCCAGTGTATGGTGATTATTACTTTTGCAGTTTAAACACGCTGGTTGTGTTGGAGCAGCTGCAGTGCAGGTACTGAAGGTGTGTCCCTCACTACCACATGTAGTGCAGAACTTCTTGTCTTTTACTGGACATGCTTTGGTGGTGTGATGGTATGAATAACAGTTCCAGCAATGTTGGATGTAGTGGTATCTCTCTGCTTCTATGTAGGTGGGACTGATGTAGTAGTAGTAGACAGCAAGACCTTCGTTCAAAGCAGTGGCAGCCATGTTCACGTCGGTAAAGGTGACCTTGAGCATAGACGATGCATTCGGGATTTTAGTAGTGCTGTCAACAGTAGCCCAAGTATTTTGAGTTTCAATGGATGACTTGAGTTCGGCAATTGGTTGAGAAGTCAGAATCTTGACCAGTTTTTTTAGGAATGCTGATTTTCTTGCCTTGAGGGCAGGAGAGGATGTAACAGTAAATCCTTGAGCAGTAAGAGGGCTTCTGTAAGGTGGCTTCTGTAGTGAGTAACTTCTCTGCTTCAGCACCATCGTGACACACAACAATGAATGCTTCTTTCAGTGACAAAATAGCGTTGAATTTCACTTGCAATGCTCCCTGCACAACAGTTGGAAGAGCAAGCTTCGTTGAATCATCAACGGTTCCACTTTTTGGCTTGATCTTTACACGATTTGCGTAGCTCATCGTGCAAATCAAGGCGAAGACGACGCTGTTGAAGGTTCCCCTCCCCAACGGGATCGTAGGGAGACAGAGTAAGTAAGGAGAACTGCTATGACCTGCCGAGGCGAGAGTCAAAAGCAGAATTTGTCTGTGTCTTGGTTGTGTCTGTGTCCTGTGTCGTCTGAGGGCCATAAGGTGGTAATTGAAGTAATGTACAACCCACCACAGAACTGCAGGAGGCCAAGAGAAGAATACGATGAGAGCAACAGAGCAATGGTTGACACACTAGCCGAGGTGACCAGAAGAGCTCGCATGGGGGAGCAAAGTTACTAGTTATGGGTGATTTCAATCACAAGGAGAGTGACTGGGAAAACCTGGAGTCCCATTGGGGTCCTGAAACTTGGAGAGCCAAGATGATGGATGTGGTACTGGAAAACCTCATGCATCAACATGTTAAAGACACTACCAGAGAGAGAGAGATGAGGATGGTCAAGTAAGACTGGACCTTGTATTCACTTTGAGTAGTTCGGACATCGAGGATATCACGTATGAAAGGACCCTTGGAGCTAGTGATCATGTTGTTCTGTGCTTTGATTACATAGTAGAGCTACAAGTGGAAAGAGTAGCAGAAAAAGGATGGGAAAACAAAACTTCAAAATGGGGGACTACACAAGTATGTGGAACTTCCTGCAAGACATTCAGTGGGAGAGAGAACTGACAGGAAAACCAGTAAAAGAAATGATGGATTATGTGACAACAAAATGCAAGGAGGCAGAGGAAAGGTTTGTTCCCAAGGGAAACAGAATTAATGGGGAGACCAGAACGAGTCCTTGGTTCACTCAAATGTGTAGGGAGGCAAAACCTAGGTGCACTAAAGAATAGTAAAGGTAAAGAAGACAAAGGACCCAGGAAAATAAAGAGATCAGCCGAAGAGCCAGAAACGAATATGCACAAATAAGAAGGGAGGCTCAGCGACAATATGAAAATGACATAGCATCGAAAATCAAGTCTGACTCAAACCTGTTGTATAGCCACATCATGAGGAAATCAACAGTCAAAGACCAGGTAATCAGGCTGAGGAAGGATGGTTGGGACTTCACAAGAAACGACCAAGAGGTATGTGAGGAGCTCAAAATGAGATTTAAAGAAGTATTTACAATGGAAACCAGTACGACTTCAGGAATTCAGAACAGGGGGGTACACCAACAAGTGCTGGATGAGGTACACATAACCGAGGAGGAGGTGAAGAAGCTATGTGAATTTGATACCTCAAAGGCGGTGGGACCATACAACATCTCTCCATGGGTCCTTAGAGAGGGAGCAGAGATGTTGTGTGTGCCACTAACACATCCATTGAAACTGGGCAACTACTTGAGGTATGGAAGATGGCAAATGTAGTCCCAATTTTTAAAAAAGGAGACAGACATGAGGCATTGACCTACAGACTTGTGTCACTAACTTGTATAGTATGCAAAGTTATTGAGAAGATCATCAGGAGGAGAGTGGTGGAGCACCTGGAAAGAAACAGGAGTATAATTGACTCCCAGCATGGTTTCAGGGAAGGAAAATCCTGTGTCACAAATCTACTGGAGTTTTATGGCAAGGTGACAGAATTAAGACGAGAGAGAGAGGAGTGGACAGACTGCATTTTCTTGGAGTGCAAGAAGGAATTCGACACAGTTCCTCACAAGAGGTTAATGCAAAAGTTAGAGGATCAGACACACATAACAGTAAAGGCACTGCAATGGATCAGAGAATATCTGACAGTGAGGCAGCAACGAGTCATGGTACGTGACGAGGTGTCAGAGAGGGTGCCTGTGACAAGTAGGGTTTAACAGGGGTCAGTCCTAGGGCCTGTGCTGTTTTTGGTATATGTGAATGACATAACAGAAGGCATAGACTCAGAAATGTCCTCTCACTCCCCTGCTCCCCTCTCTCTCCTTTTTCTCTCTCTCTCTTGAGGAACTCAACATGAGATTGAAGGAAGTATTTACAGTGGAGACAGAAAGGACTGTGGGAAGTCAGAACAGGATAGCTGGTATATCCCTTGTTGGTACAAGGGATATACCAACAAGTGTTGGATGAGATACACACAACCGAGGAGGAGGTGAGGAAGCTACTAAATGAACTTGATACCTCAAAGGTGGTGGAACCGGACATCTCTCCAATGGTCCTTAGAGAGGGAGCAGACATGCTTTGTGTTCCATTAACAACAGTTTTCAACACATTCATTGAAACTGCGCAAATACCTGAGGTTTTAGAAGATAGCAAATGTAGTCCCCAATTTTAAGAAAGGAGACAAATGCAAATCACTAAACTACAGACCAGTGTCACTAACGTGTATAGTATGCAAAGTCATGGATAAGATTATCAGGAGGAGAGTGATGGAGCACCTAGAAAGGAACAAGCTTATAAACGACAACCAGCTTGGATTCAGGGAAGGAAAATCCTGTGTCACAAACCTACTGGAGTTTTATGAAAAGGTAACAGAAGTAAGACACGAGAGAGTGGGTTGGGTAGACCGAATTTTCTTGGACTTCAAGAAGGCCTTCGACACAGTTCCTCATAAGAGATTAGTGCAAAAGCTAGAGGATCAGGCACGTATAACAGGAAGGGCACTGCAACAGATCAGAGAATACCTGACAGGGAGGCAACAACGAGTCATGGTACGTGACGAGGTGTCAGAGAGGGTGCCTGTGACGAGCAGGATTCCACAGGGGTCAGTGCTATTTTTGGTATATGTGAATGACATGACGGAAGGGACAGATTCGGAAGTGTCCCTGTTTGCAGACGATGTGAAGTTAATGAGGAGAATTAAATCGGATGAGGATCATGCAGGACTAAAAGAGTCCTGGAAGGCTGCAAACCTGGTCTAACAACTGCCTCTTCGAATTTAACTCTCCCAAAGGAAAAGTCATGAAGATTGGGGAAGAGCAAAGAAGACATCAGACAGTGGCTAGGTGGCCAAAGACTGCAAACCTCACTCAAGGAAAAGGATCGTGGGGTGAGTATAATACCGAGCACATCTCCTGAGGCACACATCAACCAGATAACTGCTGCAGCGTATGGGTGCCTGGCAAACCTGAGAAAAGAGTTCCGATATCTCAGTAAGGAATCGTTCATGACTCTGTACACCGTGCACGTCAGGCCCATTCTGGAGTATGCAGCACCATTTTCGAACCCACACCTGGTCAAGCACGACAAGAAATTAGAGAAAGTGAAAAGGTTTGCAACAAGACTAGTTCCAGGGCAAAAGGAAATGTCCTACGAAGAAAGACAGGAAAATTGGCCTGACGACACTGAAGGACAGGAGGGTTAGGGAAGACATGATAACGGCATACAAAATGCTGCGAGGAATTGACAAGGTGGACAGAAACAGGATGTTCCAGAGATGGGACACAAAAACAAGGGGTCACATTTGGAAGCCGAAGGCTCAGATGAGTCAAAGGGATGTTAGGAAGTCATAGATTTGTCAGGAAGTGGAATAGTCTGGAAAGTGACGTAGTGGAGGCAGGAACCATCCATAGTTTTAAGACAAGGTTTAATAAAGCTCATGGAGCAGGGAGAGAGAGGACACAGTAGCGATCAGTGAGGAGGCAGGGCCAGTAAATTAAGTGATTTTTGCACATACACACACACACACACACA